>NW_007577891.1:88560-89465 GCF_000690725.1 Stegastes partitus
TTTTACCAGTTTCTCCACTGTTGCCTCGCTGGTCTTTTCACTTTCAGTTGTTCAGTGGTCTTACAGCTTTTTGCCCTGTCTGTAAAAGACTTTGTAGACTCTGCTTTTAAAAGGGACTATATTAATTAAGTTGTTGTTATTAGGGTCCGAGCACTAACGGTGCAATTATTAGTTTGTATGGAAAGTAAACACAAAATACAGAATTTTCTTTTCATTGCAACGAGGGCAGGTCACTTGACGGCAAGAAGTCAGTCGAAATCCTCGACCCTGAGACCAAGTGTTTGAAGGGATTTCTAAGATATACATTATCCCACTGTTATAGTTCTTATATTGCCACATGTCCTTCTACACAGTTATGTAAAGATGTCTCTGCTACCAGAATTTTATGGAAAGATTCATGTAAAAACATGACAATTTCATAGTATGATCGGTTTTCCTTAACATAAAGGCTAATATTAAAAATCTGCAAGTGTAATTACATCAAATGATGGAAGCTGTGGATAGCTCAGAGCGTTCTGAAATAAACAAGATATAACATGTATGGCTGAGCCGCATAATGAATAAAATATGAGTTTAAAAGTAAATGTGGTGAAGTTACCCTGAAAATAGCCTCCAGCTCACAGGGTTAATGAATATGAATCGGTGACTTTAGATCTCTAGATTGTGTGATGGCTAAAAACAAAACACTGATAGTGTTTGAGTTGTGTATATATATTCTATTTCTGACTGACAGCAGGAACATTTTTTTTTTTCTACCTGTCAGGACCTGATCTGTCAATCATCCTCCTGTCAGAGTGTGCAGCAGCTCAGAGCACAGAATGTCAGTACTGTGTGTCTGCAGTGCAGGAAGCTGCAGGTTCAGGACCGCACTTGTTTTTCACGACTACTCCACCTCCTGAACTGGG
>NW_007577891.1:89910-90654 GCF_000690725.1 Stegastes partitus
ACACACACACACACACACACACACACTCCTGTTCACATGTATGAACACACCCTGTCTGTTGGTGTCAGACTGAAACGCAGACAGAATCACCAAACACTTGCTGTTTTCCTTCTCTAAGTCACTGTCTTTTCTTGCACACACACACACACACACACACACACACTCAGTGTCGTGCCACTCACTGTGTTGAACAATCCCTCACACACAGACTGAATCTCTTCCTCACAGACATGCACACACTCTCCTTCTCAAAGAGACACACACATAATCTCTTTCTCACACACACACAACAAACACACACTGTCGAACAATCCCAACGCTTCTGTCTGACAAAGCTCCCTTCATCCTCCGTAAAAAGGCCTGTTTGTCTGAAAGCGATGCTCAGTGGGACATTCACATTCTGGCGAACACAAACCAACTGTGAAATATAGCATGCATTTAAAATACACTCACACACACACACACATTTTGAGCCACCCAACAATGTGCTGGTTTTACACTTTCATATGTGGCTGTAATATCACACATCTGTCGTTCACGTCTCGTCAGATCAGGTATTGATCGTAGTGTTTTTAGCACCTTCTATGTAATTTGATATCTGATCTGTGGATGGAACTTTGTAATTATGCTTGTTGCTTATTTATACATGCAAAATTACTGTATAATGATGGATAAAACCTCTGTAAAGTCACAACTTTATTAATTTTTCATCCATTTTCACACGACTGCTTCTCTGTCGAATAC
>NW_007577891.1:92685-116628 GCF_000690725.1 Stegastes partitus
TACTTGGAAGGTTGGTAAGACGTGACCCCTCTTTGGCAACCCATCAAAAACTGCTGTCCTGCTAAAGACATCAGATTTATTTTAATTTTAAATGAACAAAATATTCAATATGCACACCATAATTGTCACCCATCTTGGCCAAAAATGCAGTCCTTTCCTCTTCAGGCTGCCTGTTCCTCTCTTAGTCATTCGACTCAGTAGGTGGCGCTGTCGTGAAAAATAAGGGTCCTAAAAATGCAGTCCTGATTCTGCTTGAGACTTTTTTGAATTCATCATGCATGTGGACTTCAAATTTGATGTTGCTTTTTCTGTGTGGACGTGCTTCTGCAGGTTTTTGACTGTATTTATTGTTTTGTCGGCTCTGCCAGGCTGTTATTAAATCTTTTACTGAGTGCTGTGTTAGCTTTTACCCATCCACAGCACGATATCTGACTACTCATCTGAAAAAAAAAAAACGAGACAGCTGACTGATAAAAAAACATAACTTTATATTTTATTATTCACTTATAAATTATATACTCACATACTTTTATGTGCACTGTTAATAGCTCACAACCTGCCTGCCGTGAGCTATTCCTTCCCACCGTTATGAGCATGAATAAATGATACTGATACATACAGTAATTCATTCGCTGGTGCACAACGTGCAGCAGCTATAGGGGGTATTTGTATCATTATACAAACATAGAAACAAGGAAAGTTCATAAAATATGGCACTTAAGCACACGAGTAGAATAGTTTATGACAGATCCTCTGGTCCACTCCTCACTAGTGTCCAATGATGAAGTGAGAAGTTGTGATGTTTTGCTGCAGAATTTTTTTTCTGGCGTCCAAAGACCAACTAAATATTTATGCAGTTGGCAACAATTCTGCCAGAAGGGGAACAAGAATATGAGATCAGGGGTACGCTGACATCCTGACTCCTCCTGTTGGAGTAAAATTGTACTGGGAAGTAGACTTTTTCAAACAATGCCATTGACAGATCAGTGTCAGATGATATCTATGGGGTCAGGCCAAGAAGGCAAAGCTCTTAACAGGTAAAAAGGCACTTGTCAGAGGGTAGAGTTCTGCTGCATTTGCAATAAAAAACACAAACCTGCTGTTACAAATTGCAAATGATGGATGTTCACTGAGATGGCCTCATTTGAAACTGCAATGCATGGTATCAGGCAGAGAGAGCAACTTTAAATCTGCCTCATCGTCACACAGTATGTTCAAATCCTGATGAAAAACAAATCCTCGTTCAGTTTTAGGTCTGCTGTGAGTTTCTCCAGATTATTTGTGTCTGTCACTCAAACAACTTGTAGATATGTTGATTTGAAATCTGTTCCGAGGGCGTTTTTGGCGTTGCATTTGTAAATACCAGAGTTCATGAGCACAGGATTCTGTATGATCAGACTGCCCTCCTCCGTCATATGAATGCCCCCCTGCACTGTGTACCGGCTATGGGGCACCAGTGTGGTTCGTCCGGGTAACGTCCATGAAATGTCTGGCTTAGGAATGCCAGTTGCGTCGCACTTTAACGTCACCGGGGATCCCCGGTCGACTCTGGTGATGGATGCCAGCGTGCTGGTGATTCGCGGAGGGAACACCATCACTGCGACTGGGTAGGATAGTGTCGACAAACCAAACGAGTTGGAGGCTTTACAGACGTATGTTCCTTTGTCAAATGTGGCGACCTGCCTGAGCTGGAGGGTCCCATTGGTGAGGAAAGATAGACGACCAACGGTTTGAGGTTTGTCCAAAACAACTCCATTGGGTAGAGTCCATGTGATTGATGCCTGTGGCCAGCCGTCCACAGTGCAGGGCAAGTTGAGATTGAGGCCGTAAGTGATCTTCATCCCACCTGGAAAAGTAAATTATAATAGTAAGTTGATTTTATATCAACATGACAGATTTAACAAACAGAACAAGTGCATCAGTATATACAGATTATGCATTGATTCATCATATGCTTTTAGTTTTATCCATTTGGGTCTGACTCTGTTTTTTGTAATTCATTTGGGCAGAACACCTGTGAACACAGACATCATACCCGGATACGGACCAAAACTACTATACTGAGACCCATTAAAGAAAGCGGTCTAAGTCCAGCTACAAACAAATTCTGGAGTGGTTCAATTGATGTGGGGACATAATTTGATATGGGTCTCATCAAACTAAACAGCTCCTGTAGCTGGTGCTTTTTGCATACTGGAATGTGGATTAGCAAACCAGTAGCTAGCAGCTATCCAAGACAACAAAGTATGCTACTTCCCTTATGTTTAGACCAGTTTAGACCATTTTGCTTTCACCCCTGATATATCTAACCAAAAAGTCATTCTGACATAACTTCACTTTTGATACATTCTGAGAAGGTTCTTCCAAGGTCCTACAATGTTCTTAGCAGTAAGTTGTTTTTAGTTTCCAGAATGCTCTTCTTAAAGGCAGGATAACATTTTCCAAAGACGTCCTAAAGTGTGTGGTAATAACATTGTTGGATCAATATGCTCAAATGTTTCTGATACATTTTTGAAATGTTGATTTGTTTTAATGAAACATTGTGGGAATGTTTTATTGAAGAATTGCAGGTTAAATATTTTTCTTTACACTCTATGAATGTTGCATTGAAAACATCCTTCCTTTCATATCATGCAACATTGTGGAACATGGCAGGATCTTTTTTATAGAAGACATGTATTCCTCCAAACATTGTCAGAATATTGCAGGCAAAATGTTCCACCCTTATTAATAAATCACGTTACAGGAACGTTTTATAAAAAGTCATCTAAGCCCTTGAGAATGTCTGGAAAACGTTTTTTTTTTTCAATGTTGCGAATATTCAGTATCCTCCAAACATCTACTGATTGTTCCGTCTTAGTTAACTTTTAACCTCATAGGAACATTATTGTAAGTGTTAAATATCCTTAAAACATTCTTTAAACATTAGATTAAAACATTATTAGAGGATCTAGTTAATGTCAGCCAATGTTGTGGGAATGCTCATGCCAGCTCGGTTTTCTTACTTTTTTTTGTTTTTGTTTCACTGTGAAATGAAACCAAACCAAACCAGGGGTAAATGCAAAAAACAACTAATCCACTTATTCAGCCACAGTATAGACCAAGAAGATTTCTGCTTCATTATTATAAAAGACAAAAACATACCTGTAGAGCCTCTGATCATTGGCTTTCTGCCTGCCTCCAGGGCATAACGTTTCTCCGCTTGTCCTGCCACATTTTTGGCAAGGCACCGATACACTCCCTTATCAGTTGCAACTGGTTGTGAGATCTGTAGAGTTCCATTACTTCGATGATGAATAAAGCGTTGGAGTCTAACACCAGGCGCTAACATCGTCCCATTGGGCAGCACCCATGAAAACTCTGGGTTTGGTTTACCCCGAGCAAGGCACTCAAGGGTCAGTTCCCCACCGTCTTGCTTTATTGGTAAGATTTCAATGTTGGGAACGGCAAAGCTGGGTTTCTCGGCTAGTGATGCCACCTCTAATTCAACCAAAAGAGAGGCTTCACCCAGATGGTTCTTAGCAAGACACGTGTACCTCCCTTCATCTGTTTTCCTCACCCCCCTCAGCTCCAAGCTCCCATTCCGGTGGACTTGGAAGCGACCTCCGAGGTAGGGTGTTGTCAGCGAGTGGCCATAAGGGGTAACCCACCAGACTCTTGGTTCGGGTTTGCCTTCCACTCTGCAATCCAGAAGTGCTGTTTGGTAGGAAACACCCAAAGCCTTTGTAGTGCTCTTCCCTTTCATACCATTAATGAAGGGTTCCTGGGGTTCAGCTTCAACTTTCATGTTTTTGATATCATCACCAGCAGAATTTCGTGCCACGCAGGCATATTTCCCTTCATCAGCCAAGGTCACTTTCTTCACAACTAACATTCCTCCATCCATAATCTGGAATTTGTCCGATGACACTGCTATCACATCTTTTCTTGGTGAGATCCACATGATCCTTGGTGCAGGTTCACCTGTTGCCTGACAGCTCAGTTTAGCTGATTCTCCCAGTTTTACAGTCACCAGCGACTGTGTTTTTAATCTAATTTTTGGAGCGTTTGGTCCCACTATGACGCTCACTTTTCTTTCATCTTTGCCCAGTTTGTTCTTGGCGTAACAAGTGTAGTCACCCTCATCCTTTTTGCCCATCTGCTGGAGCAGTAAAGTTCCATTGCCAAAGATGACATAGCGGCGGTTGCGAAGGCCGCTGTCATCTGATTGAAGGGCGTTGTTGATTAAAGTTCCATCTGGGAGACTCCAGGAAACTTCTGGATCAGGAAGGCCGGTTGCAACACAGTCCACCTGAGTGAGTGGAAGAGAGACAGGTGCATTAATGAATCCAGGTGTTATTTTCAAGTGACGATCAATGTTTTAGTTTACCACTAGGTTAGGAACACTCATGGTCATGGTTAAAAGAAACGGGAAGCCAACAACAGTCTGAAGTTTTGCTTGACTTCTTAATCCACCCTGAGAAATGACTCAAGAGTCATAACTTGTCAAAAGAAACAACTGATCTTGTTTTTTTGTTTTTTTTCTTCCTAAAAGCACTGACTTAATTAGGCAACAAAATACACCAGTAAACATGGGGGACTTGGAAAATTAGTACGGTTTTACCAGTTATGTTTAGTCTGGTTTGTTCTGCCACAAACCAACTTTGAACAAGTACCAAATGCAGGAACATACCTGGAAATTTTCTCCAAAGGTGACCCTGGTTTGTGCAGTTCTCACATGTTCGATTCTGGGAGGAGTCATCAACACCTCCACCTGTTAAAGCAAATACAAAAACAACGTGTCGTAAAAATTCTAGGTTTTGCATGTCTCTTCAAATCTTTAGATTAGGTAGGTTTGGTGTGTGGCGTCAAATTAGCTGCAGACTTTTAATTAAGGATGCACAATGATATCAGCATCATTATCGGAATCAACCAATAATAGCTTGAAAATAAAATTCTGCCACTTGCCCAAAATGAACATTGACACTTTGTTAATATCAAGCCTGACAGGCATTATCTAAATTTTTTGAAAGTATGACATATAGGTTGAAATTGTTTTTCTTATTTTGCTCAGTGACTCTGTATCACCAGCATATATACAACAAAATTAAAATCACATTCTTCTGTGTGTGACTGACCTAATCTTTGATTCTTGAAAGAAGGGGCAGAAATATTATAATTCATTTGTTAAAAGTCAATAACAAGACAGCAAATCCCAATGAACTGCTCTCAGATAGAAATTCAGCTCGGGCTACCTGAAAATAGTTGGCAGCAAAATGAACCTGCCTTAAGTCATTATCTGTTATCTGTTCATACCTGGAAGAGCTCCATGTCCTCTCCATTGGGTCGCTGAAAGACACAGAGATAATTTCCACCATCCAGCTCTGTTAGCTGAAGAATCCTCAGAGTCCCATTACGGAAAACTTTAATTGGTCTCTCCGGGCTGGAGACAGATGGAGGAGAGGCATGAGGTTGATATTAAAGCAGTAAGTCAAGTTTAACTGCACCTTAAGATTTTTAATGTATTTATGATTTTGTTAGTATTGGAGAGTTTCATGGAGTCACAGAAGGGGATGTTTCAGTCACCTGTATCGATGCTCCAGGACGGTTTTGGAGGGTAGTTGCCAGGTAGTTCCTCTTTTGGATCCGGTAGACTCTGGGCAGTGAAGGTAGACAGCAGAACCGTACATAGCTGAGACAGTGTGCTGACGTGATGGAGTAGCGTGGCGGTGGGTTGGAGGGATGGGAAGAGGAGGTGGAGGAGGCTGATGGGAGAAGAAGGATGGCTCTGCTCTCACCTCCAGCTGGATTGTTCTTTTGGCAATTCCCACTGCGTTTGTGGCCAAACACTCATACCTGTAAAGATTGATGGGAGCTTGGTGGCTTTTAAACAGCTTGACTTCTTTTAGTTGAAATATAAATCTGCATTGTTTGGAGCAGAAATGTTTATCATGTCCATATGGCAATGTGGGTTAATAGGCACTAAAATCTAAAAGATCAGCTTTACTTTACAGGCTGCTAACAACTGCACGTCCTTAAGACATCACCTTAAGACTATAAGAAATGCCCATTGCATACCTGCCACCATCCGAGGGCAGAACGTTCTTCACAAACAGTGTCCCGTTGGGGAAAACAAAGAGCCTGCGTCCCAGAAATTGTGATGGTTTCACATGTACGCCTGCTGGGACCATCCACTTTAAAGCAGGCACTGGTTCACCCTTCACAGAGCAGTGAACGTACACACTCCTGCCTGGGTTAGATGGGATTTTATTACTTCAGAGGGATTTTTGTAATATCGTAAAGTGTGTTTGTTTGAATGAGTTTGTATTTGTGTGTCATACCTGGTTGAATGATCACAGTATCCGCTGCTCCTTCGCCTATGCTTGGAGGCAGAGCTGCCACGTGGAGATGATAAGTGATTGTATCTGCACCTGCTGCATTGCTCGCAATACATTTATAGTCCCCTTTGCTGGAAAAATTGGCAGAATGAATTTGCAGGGTTCCATTTTGGAGCAGAGACATTGGAGAGAGGAGAGAATAAACAGTGCCGGCTTCACGAACAAACATCCTGTCTGGAAGAATCCATGAAATCTGAGCTGGTGGTTTTCCAGAGGCAAGACAGTCAAGAGTTACACTTTTCCCGAGGTACACTGCTAACTCTGTGGACTTGGGTGGTTGGATCTTCGGTGCCTCGGTCTGGACAGCTAAGGTGATGACCATTCGATCTGATCCGAACCTGTTCTGGGCCGTGCAGAGGTATTGTCCGCGATCCTGAAGCTGGATGTTTTTGATAACAAAAGTCCCATTTTTGAAGACTTCAAAGCGGGGACCATGCTTCGTGTTAGCTGGGATGGTGGCACCTGAGGAGAGAGCAGAGAGGATATCAATAAGGAGAGATTTATTTGAATAGCTCAATAGTAATTAAAAAGAAACACATAATGGCAGACCTATTCTGTTCCAGGGCTAATAACATGAATGAGGGGAATGCATGTACAGACATCATCAGGGATTACTTCATTTTTCAACACTGTAATTACCAACATATATCTTGTGCACACCAGTCTCTCTCTCCTTCTTTTTCTTTTCATCTCTGTCTCTTACCTGTGGAGACTTTGGTCCATGCGATGTTGGACTCAGGATTCCCTAATGCTTTGCAGGGCAGGAACACATCACTCTCTGCCAGCACTGACACACTCGCTGTGGCAACTGTGGTGATTCGGGGTTTTGCACCACCACCTCCTGCTCCCAACAGCCATGGGAATGGAGGTGCAGCTGTAGGACGCCGGGAGCTGATCCGTCCTGCTGCAAAATTGGGCACAGCAAACAATCCAATGATTCATTCATGAACTACTTTTTTTTAATATTCCAGCATGCAAAGCCCATATCATTATAGCATACCTCCAACAGGCCACCGACCTCCATACTGAACCCCAGGGGTGGTGGGACGGTGAGGAAGAAGGGTCGGGAAGAAACTAGAAAATGATGATGATGAAGGCTTAGCTGGGTTTGGGGGTCGTAAGGTGTAAGTGTAAGAAGCAGTGGGTGCTGGTGGTTTGGAGGTGTAAGGTCTATGTATGGACGGAGGGTTGGGTTTAGGTGTGATGGGTGGTGGAGGGTTATAGTAGCTTGTGCGAGGTTTGGGTGTCACCATCCTCCCGAGTTGAGCGATGCGATCGAGCTGCGCCTGGAAAAAGCCAAATTAAACATATATGGACGAATGAACAACACTCAGAAGGAGAAGACAAAAAATCCTTGTCATACAGAGTACGAGCTGCAGCTGTTAATCTGTACTTGCTATTTACTTTAATATGTACTAACTTTGTCTGTGTTTGACTGTTGTTGTTGGGCATGTAGTGTACAGTCTGTTTTTTGGAAATCTTTTCTTTCCTGCTTGCCTGTGGAAATTAGGTGAAATACAATCGAAAGAATGAACTATATGCTAAATGTAAAATTCAAAAGATCTACGTGCTATGGGGTTGAGTGATACAGATCTGTAGGTTCATCACAGAAGAACGCTTTTCATATTACACTCAGTTATTGTTAATCTGAATAATTTAGGAACATCATATTAAACCATAGGATTTAAATCCAACATTTGTAATAGACAACAAAACAAAAGCTATACATTTTGGATCTTTTTGAAAAGCACTGTACAAAGCATGGTACACAGTTAGATAGTAGAGGTGATGTAATGATTCATGCACACCCTGAAATCCACATTATACCTGTCTGTATCTGTTCCTCAGCCTTATCAGAAAGAGTTGATCCCTAGTTTGCGTCCGGCCATCCACATGATGATTTTGATGATGATGATGTGACGGATGGCTGTTGGACGGGGTAAATCTTGAGTTTCCTGCTCTAGAAACAGTTGGTGTTGGTTTGACTGTTTCAGCTGTGATCTCTGGTCGGTTGGTGACAAATGAGCCGTGAGCCCATGGGTGAGGAAGAGGCCAGGGTCGATGGGTTGCTGCAGGACGAGATCCAGGACCTAAAGGGATCGCAAGTCCGTAAATGAAGCATATATCCATGCATAGTGACATGTCTGAATATGGCATCAACTCAGTACTGGCAAGTCAAATCAATAAAATAGCAAGGAAATCATGACTCAGCAGCTTTATTTACCTTGCCTTGGATGAGGAAATGTCTTCTGACCTGGCCATGACGGGTAGCTGGGATAGTAATGATGAGGATTATAGTGTGAAGACCAGCGGGAGGTTGGAGGGACTCTGGGAGGACTCTGTCTGCCTGGGTTCACCTCAACCTGTCGTCCTGTGTTTCTGTCTTGGTTTGTGTTTGTTATCTTGGAAGTAGTAGTTTGTCCTCCTCCCTGGTTGGTCTGATGGAGCCAGGGGTGAAGAGGCTCCATTATGGGGAAACTGTGGGTGTCAGGCTTTGCAGTTGGCTTGTTTAACACCCTGTCTTCTCTATGTGGGACTTCCTCTTTTGTTCTGCCGCTTGTTGAATCTGATGTGAAGACCTTGGACGATGAAGTCATTGTACGTGTCGGTGTATTGTTTTCTGATGACGGTCTAGTGTTAGGTCTTGGCCTATTCTGTGTTGTTAACCGGACGCTATCTCGTGTACTGTAACGCTGTGTAACAGACTCAGTTTCTGATTTACCATTGTCTCTTTTACTGTCTTCTGTTGCTGTTATATCCTCTCTCTCATTGCTGGCCTTTCCTTCAGTTTTTTTCACATCTACCCTCTTCGTCTCAGGTTTCTGTGGGTTTACGGTGTCTTTATTCTTTTCTTCAAGAGTCTGTGAAGTTGGATTTTCTAGTTTTGGGGTGACAATCGTGTTTGGATTTGGTAAATTATGTCTACCTGCAGAGATATCTACTGTGTGATCTTTAACGGATGGAAATTGGTTAGTGCTACTGTCACGATCATGAGTGTTATGTAGGGTTTCGCTGGTTAGATCTTCATTCTCATCCAAACTCTCACCATTCTTGTCATTATATTCTTCATAGTAATCGCCTTCATCTTCCTCTGTCTGATACTCAGCAGATAAGGTTTCAGGATTCTCCGCTGTAGTTGGTACAGGTGTAGTAGTAGTAGTAGTTGTAGTAGTAGTAGTGGTAGTTGTAGTTGTGGTTGTTGTTGGTGGTGTGGTTGTTGTTGTTGGTGGTGGTGTGGTTGTTGTTGTTGGGGGAACAGTTGTTTGGGGCTTGTTTGATTGACGGGAGAAGGGGTTTAGATGTGGATGGATTCGTCTCATTGGGGGTTTTCTACGTCTATAGGGTGGCCTTCTCCTGTTTGGGTGACCAGGTACAAAGTTTCTTCTTCCTTCTCCCGTATCCTTATTTTCTGACTGTTCAACTGTCTGAGGAGACTCTGTGATAGTTTCAGCTTTTTCTATGATCCCGCTGTCATGCTCCAGGGATGGTGGTGTAATTCTGGGATTTAGATGTAAGTTGTTAGCAGTAGTAGCAATTGTAGTGGCAATTGTAGTTGTTGGTTTGGATGTACTTGTTTGGACAGTGACGGTGCTGGGCTCTTCGAGCGACTGTTCTGTGGGCAGAGCAACACTTGGTTTTGCATTAGCTTTAGCCAAAATCTCTGCCCAACGATTGGGATCTAATTCCTTGACGGATTTATTGGGTTTTCTTTTTGAGTCTTTGATTCGTATCCTTTTTGAAAACCCATTCGGATTCCTTTGCTGTGTTCTTATCTTCTCAGGAAGCTGCGTAGCAAAAGGACGTATAATTTCCTGATAATCTCCCCCTGAACCTTCTCCTTCCTCCACACCAACTGGTAAGGCTGGCTGCTGTCTGTCAGTCTCTGCATTGGCTCTATCAGAAGGCTTTTCTCCTGTAACTTCCACCATGTGAGACAGCATGTCAACGCCGTACAAGTTGGAGGTCAAGCAGCTGTATTCCCCTACATCGTCTAGTGTCAGCTTCTTTACCACCAAAGTCCCATTTTCCATTACTTCTGCTCGTCTCGTCTGTTGTGTGGGGAGAAGAACCTGGTTTTTGGGTAGGTACCACATAGTTTGACTGGGCTGAACTGAGCTCACCTCACAAGGAAGAGAGAAAGAGCCGCCCTTTTTAACAGTAATTTTCTGACCGTTGAAAGCTGTGGGACTGAGTGAGCGTTCTTTGACGGTGAGTCTCAAAGGCATCAAGTCCACACCAGCTTTAGTTTTGACGATACAGTGGTAGAGTCCTGAGTCAGACAATGTGGCATTTAAAATCACAAGCTGCCCTGTTTCAGAAATTTCTATTTTACTGGTCGCTTCCTCTACAATGGACAGATCAGGAAGGATCCACTCCACTTTTAGCCCTGCATCAGAAGTTATAACTCTACACTCCAAATGAACCTTTGAACCCTCCAGAGCACTCTGAATTCGCCCCGGTTGCCCTCTGCGAATTAGTGCCCAGGATGAAGCGAAGTCGTTGTCATCCTCCTGCCCCCTGTGGCTGTTGATTTCCTTTGTGATCACAGTCGTGAAATCCATCACCAGTTTCTTCGTTGTTGTCTGCTGCCTGTTGAGCCTTAAAGTGACTCTGGGTTGAAGCAGCCATGAAGGTTGTGCTACCAAATACCCTTTTAATTCTGTGAAATATGGGGAGTTTTCATTTACAGCTTGGACATACTGATAGGTTACTCTGGTGTCATTTCCTCTCTGTTGACCTCTCTCTAAAATTGCAGGGCTCGCATAGTAATACGCGACCAACTGCCACAGATTTTGCAACTTCTCCCGATCAATCTCGCACTCAAGGTTGGTTACCAGTGATACATTGACGGATAACTCCCCAGGAGAACGTGGATTTACTGTCCACGTCATCGGCGAGCTGTCTTCAGGATGGCGCACATCACATGCAACGTGAGCATTATTTCCGTGGCTGTCCGAGAGAACGACAGTCAGGTGGCCTAAAGGTTTTTGAAAGTCCCGGGTGTACGGGAGGTCAGGCTCTGCTTCCGATTCAGCCCACACTGGATTGTCCCACTGTTTGAGGGGCGAGCGAAGAGCTGGTCGTTCGCAGATAAGTTTGTCTCTGGTCAAACTGAGCACTTGGGAACCATTTAAATGTTGAGGAGAGGAGCACTCGGGGCAAGTCTCACTGGAGCCACGTTCCTTCTTACACTTTATTACTCCTGGAAGAAAGTGGAGGAGAGAAGAAGAGATGGAAGTCAATTAAAGGGAATTAAAAGAAGGGGCAATGGAAAATAATAGCAGACATTTGCAAGGTATAATGAAAGACATGAAACAGCAAGACAGAGGGGGCAATGTGAGGGCAAGTGAGGAAAATGTAAAACATGAGAGTAAGAAAAGTGAAAAGCAAAAAAAATAATAAACATGATAGGGGCTGCAGACAACATTTTGAGGTTTAGGTTCAGTAAATATTCATACAACCAGTACAGTTCAGGCAGTCACAGACCCTTTTTCTCTGATGAAGCAGGCTATAAACATAGTGATGTATTATCAACTGTGCTGCTGAGATAAAACAGTTTGCATATGGGGCTGATTATAGATGACAAAGGAGGGTAATAAAAAGTAAACCATTTAGTCATTATGCTTGTTATGTATGAAACCCCAGAAGTCTAATTATATGTCTAAACTGTGGTTTCAAGGTGAAAATGTGATGGTGCTTATCTCACTACGCTGTGTCTTCTGGCATATAAAAAACACCATATGGACGCGTTCACGGAATTGATTTTCATTGGAGGAGGTCTTTTGCTCATTGTTTCATGGTTTTGGATTTCCCCGTTGAAGAACCAATAAAGCTTATCTTATCTTTAAAATCTAAATCTGTGTTGTTTTAGCTCACACCTCTTTGTTGGGGCTCCAGCAAGCAGCTGCTATCAGCAATCTTCTGACAAACCTACTGTAGGCTACTTGTCTACTTAGTGGACATAATGGACCATTTACCAGCTACAGACTCAGATGTTTTCCTCAGGAGTTGACCTAAAAGTACAATGAATACTTGACTATTCACTTGGAGGAGACAAACTATATTATAATTAATGCTAATAATAATTTGTGTTTGGAGGCACTGGTCTTTTAAGTTCTTTCTTTCTTATTACTTTAACTAATATCCACATTTACACAGGCATTTATCGCATTTGTTGCCTGCTTTCCATGCAACTTTTTGGTATCAGGAAATGCTGCCAGCTCTCTTAAAGTTTTATTATGAGTGTTCATTCAGGCGTCCTTACCGTCATGTGTGGAGCTCCACTCCACCAACCAGTGGAGCTGACAGTCACATGTCCAGGGGTTTCCATGCAGAGAGAGGAGCTCGAGCCTGGGAGCTGTCTTCAGTGCTGCAGCAGGGAGCTGCTCCAGCAGATTGTCTGATAAATGCAGGTGTCTGAGACAAAAACATGATATTTAAGGCTTTAAGGGGTCTCCAGGGCGACAGAGATGGGATATAGTGTTGAGTGCAAATTAACAATTATAGGTTAGCATTCTGGGTATAATGACTAAAGTTGGGTGTGTGAGTATGAGCTCTTCTCAAAGGTACACAAACTCCATTAACTCTATACTGACCACATTTCTCTAAGCAACAACCAATGTTTCAACTCTCCTCTTGATATTCTTGTTGAGATATACTTATTTCAGATTAAACACATTCAAATAGATCCTTCAAAAGTACATATTTGGGGACCTAAACTTAGCTTCAGTCATGGGATCAATATTCACAGTTTTCTGTTTTCTTACTTGAGCCCAGAGGTCCAAAAGCTTCCAAGCACCGACACTGTGATGAAGGTATGAGGGTGGATCTCTTTGAGAAGGTTCCCCTCCAGCTGCAGGAGTTTTAGGGAGGTCAGGCCGGAAAAGGAGTACGGCTCTATAAAGTCTATGAGGTTGTGGTCCAGATGGAGACGGACCAAACCAACGAGCCCCTCAAAGACGCCAGGACTCACTGATGTTAACTTGTTGTAACTCAGCTTCAGAATCTGTCAAAAAGAATTGAAAGAATAAGTTAAGCTCACATTTGCAGAACAATATCAAACAATGATTCAATTAGGAGGAAAAAAAAGTCTCAACTACATATACAACTTGCTTAAAATTGGGCTTAAGTATAATTAGATAACTGCAGGTTTGCCTCTGCCCACTTGACTATGTAACATAACACACAGTCTCGTTTTAATTCAGATATATTAGCATGGAGCTTTAGTCTGTTTAAAGTGCTAATTTAGTTTCTGATTGGAGCCATCTGGAACCAACAGGACTTTTTTAGTTAAGAAATCAAAGTGCAGCTAATTACCGGCTTAAATGTGGTTTGTGTAGCGGGAGACGGGATTTGGCTGTTTGTACAAACACACTGTACGCATTATGGTTCAGTACTTTTAGAAATGCTGTCACTCTTGTCATTTCCTTTGTGATCTGAGTCTCCAGAAGAAAATAAATGTCACACTTGGATGAGGAAGCATCACCCGACCTACAATATGGAATGCAGCAGTAAACTTGGCAATGCAATTTCATTTCCTCTTATGGCCTAATCAAGTTTGTTCAAAGTGCTCCAGCAGTGATTCTGAGGCAGATCTGAATAAAGCAAATGACGCGAACAAATATAAATGTGCAACATCGGTTACCACAAGTATTTAATCACTTTCTCTTTGCTTTCCTTTAGCTCGGATCTCTTCAAACTAAGGTCTCCCTTACTAAATGTAAGGGAAACCTGAGAATATTGCAGAATTAGGTCCAGTATTTAGAGGACTCATTTAAATCTGAGGTCAGTTTCAGGTCTCTCAGATTAATTTCAGTGGAAGTCCACCGTTCAGTAATGTGCAAAGTTCAACAAACAGCAAGTTCTTAATTAGAGGAAAGCTAAAACCAGAAGTTACACATAAAACGGCTCCATTTTTTCACAACATAGTAAAGAAAAACTACAAATCTGTTTGATTTTGCCGACACATTTAGAGTAATTAAGCATTAGTGCTATAGTCATGACATGTATGGACTCTACCTGTAGTGATCTCAGGCTGTAAAACGATCCAGGTTGGACCGTGCTAATGTCGTTGCCATGCAACATGAGCATTTCCAGTTGCCGTAACGACCTGAATTCTGACCCCTCCACCTCCGTCAGGCTGTTATAACTGTTGGAGAGAGAAAATAAACAGAACTGGTTAATGTGATGAAAGAGGAACAGAAGGTCATTAGAGTGGGTCAGAAAGATAGGGAGCTAAAATTAGTTAGAAGTCGGTGCTTGAAGTGAGCTTGGCCAATGTGACCTTTCAAATGAAAGGAAAACGCCTGAAGGAATGACAGATGGAAAGAAAGAAAAGAGGGGTGACGGAAAGGCCTCAGGCAACCTTTGACCCACAATGATTTCTGCTCCTTAAAGCTCTGCTCTGTGGAAAGTAGAGGAAACAGAGAGTCAGGGATTAACGTGGTAATTAGTCTTTATAACCATCTAAGAGTGCACTGATGTACAGCAGGAACTGACCCTGCACAAAGTTTGATTCAAAAAAGTTTCTTGTGTTTATTTTACCACCTTCTCAATATCACCAAAGTACAACTTTAAAGCATCAATCTTCTGTGTGAATATGGCTGCAGAGCATAATTATACCAGCAACCAAAACACAAAGAACTCTTCTCAGCATCTTCAGGTCATTATAGTCGAAATCCGTCCAAGAGTCAAACTACAATTACAGTATAGAAGAGTGGATGCCAAAGATTATTCACAAAAAATACCGTCTGCAGCAAATCACACAGTCTGTTGGCAGGAGCTGAGCGTAATGACAGATTTCAGTGTGTCAGATGTTCAACACCAGGAATAAGTGCAGTGTTGCCTATCTATTCTGCAGTGAGTCCATACGCTGTAAAACACACAACTGAACACATATGTGAGATATGAGAGTTTGCATTTTTCCAATACCATCAATAAAACAGCCAACTCTCTATATATCATCTAGTGGTCACTTTCATCCAGAGAGCCTTTCACTACCATGAATGCACACTTATTTAGCGTAAGTTTTCCCATTGGGATCTAAACGTCAAGCCCTGGCAGCGTTCCTGCTTTTGCTCGTATACCATAACAAAAGCTGTTGCATTCCTCCTGTATCCTGGAGCTCCAGCCATTCACAGAGGAAATATTAGTGCACACTGAAGCTAGTTAAAAGCTCAACAATTATACTATAGATACCCTTTGATTGTTCTTCTTTGTAACTGGTTTTACTACTGTCACACAGCTTTGGTTTGCATCAGTAAAAAAACCAGAACTTGTTTTCGCTTCGCACCTACAAGATCCTCGGTTCGTGTCCTAGTGAGGTCACCCGGGATCTTTCTGCATGGAGTTTGCATGTTCTCCCCGTGCAGTGTGGGTTCTCTCCGGGTTCTCCTGCTTCCTCCCACACTCTCCAAAAACATGTTGAGGTTAATTGGTGATTCTAAATTGTCCGTAGGTGTGAATGTGAGTGTGCTTGGTTGTCTGTCTCTAAGTGTAGCCCTGTGATAGACTGGCGACCTGTCCAGGGTGTCCCCTGCCTTCACCCTGAGTCAGCTGGGATAGACTCCAATGCCCCAGGACCCCAGTGAGGATTAAGCGGTGTATAGATAATGGATGGATGTTTTATTGATACCATGCACTGCATAAGCCTCTTAAAAAATAGAGCCAACATGTTCAATACTCCGGCAGCGAGTTAAAAATCTCTGAGGTGAGAAGCAGTGCAGTCTAAAAAGATTTGCTGTCAGAAACAAATGAGGCACCACCGCCCCTGGACAGCTGGACGTGTCTGGAAAACCTCCAGCGGAAGGCACCTTGTAGGCATCCTAATCAGGTTCCCGAACCCCCTCAGCTGGCTGTTTTCGATGTGAAGGAGCAGCGACTTTACCCTGTCAGAACTGCTTACCCTATCTCCAAGCCGAGTCCAGCCATCCTACAGAGGAAACTAATTCTGGCGACTTTCATTTCATTCTTTCAGTGAGGGGCTGGAACGTAGATCGACTTGTAAATCGAGAGCTTTGCCCTCTGGCTGAGCTGAGCAAACGGAATACTAAGAATTCTTGAAAAGTGTTTCTTAGAGTCTTCAATTTCAGGACTTTACTGCCGGCATTCTTTCAAGAGCCAAACCAGCACAAGTACAATATGGAACCATATATCCTTTTCATGAAGCACTTGTTGGATTAAGTACAAACTATACCGAACAGCCACACTTGAAAGTGGGCCATCGTAGGTGTCTGTTTGAATCCATCCTACACCCCACTCTCACTGTCCAAGAACTTTGTCTGAGGGTTTGAACCGCTACCCTCTAAAGACATGGAGGTGTCAGTGCTGGTAAATATAAAATAAATAAAAACCAAGATCAGCTACTTTCTTAGCTCTGCTCATCTGATCGATTGCGTCACAAAGTGGGCATTCTTGTTGGGTTGCCTTTCTTACTAATAAAACCACCATCAAATCAAATGTGGATGACAGTGTTGCAGAAGTGGTTTCAAATTGCATTTAAATGATTTGTCAGGAACTCAGCTGGAAGCAAACCAAGGCTCTGAGTTTACAACTTCATTTTACTGTTCTCAGTCCAATTTCTGTTTTTGCAATTTTGCATGTAAATTGCCAGGTTCTGCAATGCCCAATTACAAGTGAACTAGACCTTGCAAATGAATATAACACGCATTCCGAGTGTGACAGTTCTAACAACGTGCCATCCCTTCTGATTAGAAGTCATTTGATTTCAGTTTTAATCGTTGCATACTTGCATGTGCTGTTTTCTATAATTCGTCATTAGGAGCTGAATCCAATAAGCCCCGCTGTCACTCTGCCAGGCTCTCTCAGCATGATGAACTCCTTACTATTGGATGTCAACATCTATCTCCTCACAAGCATAAATCCATGTGTGCTATGCTTGTTTCCTGTACATCCTCCACCCCGCTCACTGAACACGTCCTGTGAGAGACGATGGAAACCTGCATTTATTAGAGCATTTCTCTGAACCTAAACTAAAGGAAAACAGGCCCCAGAGTGTAAATAAAGCACCCAAGCGCGTCTGGTGTGACCAAAAGCTTTGCATTAGACGAAATCCCTCTGGTCTGCACCCCACTTTTCAGGGTGGTCTCATGTTTGGAAAGTTAAAGGCTGTTTGCTCCCTCAAGGCTTGGTCCAGTTCCAAAATGTATTCTCTGGTGAAGGGTCCTTGAGAAATATGCTTTGTTCCCATTAGGACAGACACTGCCTCGGCCGCACACAAAGGCACAGCCATAAGGAATCAATAGGAAATAATAAAAAAATGTGTACCATGCTGCAACATCAAACAGATCTCTGCAGTGGAAGCCAATGGAGTAAGAGATGAACTGACAGCGGAGCGACGACGGAAACAAAACATTTTTTTCCAACTTTCGAAACAATGGGCGCTTTATTTTGGGCAGACGCCGTCACCAAAAGGATTCTTCTCATTATTTAGATAAGCTTACCGAGCTAAGCTAACGTTACCACCACAAGCTTGTTCAAACGCTATCTTCAACTAGCTTTCTAGTCTTTTCATTGGTCTCATTTTGATCCTGAAGCTGAAGGTTCCTGTAGCAGGATCACTTTAATTCAGTCTTATCTACAGCGCCAATCGTATCGCAAGATCTAGATATTAGAATACTGTATTGTAGAGAGAAACCCAATGATTCCAGTTAGGCAAGCTCTTAGCATCAGTGCTAAGCCTTAACTGTTGCAAAAACTTTTTAAAAAGTGGTGTGACTTGCTAATTGAAGAGACTCCCTTAAATGATGATGCTGAAAATGGTGGATGTGGTCTTGTTGTGTTTTGTTTCTGTTGCATCAAATTTGGGAAAGTTGCATTTAAGTTTCTAAGAACAACATCAGTGACGCTGATTCATTACAGATCTGATATTCAGACCAAAGTTGACAGATTTGAGTAGGTGTTAGTAAAAGTGTTTGTCAGATCTCACTCTGGCCCGCTAATGGCGACAAGAAGACTCACTGTATTTCAAAATCCACTCAAGTTTCTTTTATTCATAGAGCCCAAGGTAGCTGCTTTTGGCCTCACAGTTTTGCAGCTGTTACTGAATCTGAGGATGTTTTTTCAGGTGGATGTTGTCAAGACCTGTCTGGTTAAAATCAAGTTTCTTGCATTGTTAATGTTGATGTCCATATGGTGTGTTTTATATGCTGGAAGATATATCATGAGTGTAAAGAGCAGTCACGACCATGGCGGAGCCTTAAAACTGCAGCTCTCAAAAATACAGATTCAAACATTCAGGGTTTTATATCTAACAAACCAAAGGAATCAGTCTAGTAAGCTTGTGGGCCTTTTTCTATTCATATTCTTACATTTTTGCTCAGGAAAGTTTTTTGTTTTCATGGAAATAACTTCTTAATATGCAACACTGATACACAGAGACCAGAGAGTGAGTTTAAAAAATAGCCTCAGGCTCAGGTGGTTAAAAAAGAAAACCTGTAAAGGGGTTTTGAACATACACCTGACAGCTACATACATAATATAATATTGTTCCAGTCAAAGCACTCTCAGTAGTTTGAGATAAAGAAAATGAAGGAACAGCATTGTTCCTGTATTGCAGCGTTGTGCTAGTAGATTCTGCCATTTTCTTCATACACAGATTATTGTTCTTACAACATTAACACTCGTTCAACATGTGGAGAAACCCGATTCTTGACCGGCTGCTGCTGACTGAACAATACAAAGAGATAAACAACTAGTGCTTATCACAAATCAGTCTCTCGCTGTTTGTTGCTGCAGCGTGAGAATCAAACAGTGTCCATTTTTCAGACTTTTTGTTATCCTTCTACAGTGAGATATTGTATTTATATGTGCCTGTTTGTGTGTTTTCCACCTTGAAACATGTTTATTGACAGAAGCCAATACAACAGCTAGAATGCTCTGTAGTTACATGTTGGTGTCTGTTGCTTTCAGTCCAATCTGGCCTGAAGAGAGTGGCGTAATTGAATTACTCTTATATTAATATATCATTTCTCTGAGGCCAAACCCTTCCCGTATATTCCCTGCAGTGTAATACTGGCTGTACGCAGCAGCATATGCATTGTGTTTCGGTTTACCTGCAGTGACAACTGTAACCAAACCAGCACATATGGAGCCGGTTTGTCTCCCGTGAGCTACAGCTTGGCACGGCGAAGCAGCTTGTGAGACCAGATACCTCCTGAAATGCTTTATCCCACCATACATTATATCCAGCGGTGAATAGCTGGTGAGCTAATCTGACTACAAATACATCACACCTGAAATGCAGTCAGAGTCTCTCCCACATATGCAAATGAAAAACTCTCCTGTGAACAGAAACAGTGCCGCTCTGGCTGCTGCTTGCCAAGCAGCTCGCTGTGTGAATATGCACCGTTTGGAGTCGATTAGCAGACAAAGCTATTTGTTACATACAAAACAGTGGCTGGTAGTCTTTCTCTGCTGCGTTGGAGGGCAGTGAAAGCTCCGTCCACAATGCAAAGACCCACATGGAGGCGATTAGGAGATTTATTTTGGTACCACATGCTGGTGCTAAGCCCTTATCTCGTGGGTTTAAAAAAGAAGTTATCAAATTTAATGCACCGCAGGCCGCTTGCAGATTATTTCAGTGATGAGACTTGTATCTTTAGTGTACAATGGTTTCTTTTGTTTCTATGGTAAGATGAAGGGATGGCGAGCGTCTCTTCATGAACCAGCCTCCTGAGGCGGCAGAGTAAATTCCCTGCATAAAAGATGATCTTTAAAAACAGTTGCCAACAGGCAGCCTTGTTCATCTGTTAGCTAAAGAAAACATTTCTCTGACAAATCACCTCCACCACATTCCACACCACTTCCTCCACACTGTTTGGTTTTCTTCCCCTCAGACGGCATTGATTTCAGCGTCTCGGTGCTTCTGTGCACAGCGGTGGAGACTCACCCCAGGTTGAGCCTCTCTGTGTCTTTAGGAAAGGTTTTCGGTATGGAGCTGAGGTGTCTGAACGTACAGTGGACCTCTTTAACGGCCGGACAGCTGCAGCTCCGTGGGCAGGACGGGACGCCGTCGACTGGGGCGATCTGCAGGAGACGAGATGATGGAGGAGGAAAAGGTGGAAGTAAATCAAAGGAGGAGGTCAAGAACAAAAGAAGGAGAAGCGAGGAAGTATGAGGAAGCAGAGGGCATGGGAAGATTCAGAAATACAGAGATGAGATGAGGAAAGCAAACAGATGAGTTCAGACCTGTGTAGGAACTGACAGTCTGGAAATAAATCAACGCTAAGAGGAATAAATAGACTTAGGGCTTATATTCAATAGACCAGGTGTATTAAAACTGTGCCTGATGCCATCAAGCTTTCACAGACAAGATTTATGCACATGGGAGTTTCTTCAATGTGCATCCTGTCTACAAAAACCAGGTATATATTCACATAAACTTTAGCTTTTGACTGAAAATTAAATGGTTTTCCAATCAATCAGCACCCACAGCTCTGATGATTTAAGCAACCGACCACCGGCTTCTATAAAAAGTCGAGCGCTTCTGCAGCACAGGCTTACCGTTTGCCAGAGCAGTGATGAGAAGAGCAGCGGAAACCAGGCTGCAGCCGGCCTGCAGGTGATCCTGGCCAACCACCACAGCGCCATGACCGGACGGCCGACTGACCGCTCACGCCATGAACACACCTGCAGGAGAGGATGGACTGATTTAGACGAGCCAACAGAAAGATCTACTGCAGAGTTTTGCAACTTTACCTAATAAATAGTAAAGTTGCATTTGGTATAGTTTGCTATCGGTCCTCGTGTAAAATACTTGACGGTGATAAAGGAAATCATCCACTAGAGACCTGAGCACACCGCCATGACTCCTGCAAACGGTGTCCTGGAATAAGCTCCTGTTTGAACAAGATGAAGGGAGCGTTAAGAAGAATGATAATTAGGTTTCTGCATTGCTAAATAACTACCTTGAAGACCACATTATGTCCTCGGTGCATTTATCGACACAACACAAGTCCTTCATTAGACACAGGCAACCCCTAAAAACTAATCTTAATTCTCAATAATTTTAGAAAAAAACATGTTTCTTCCAGTAAGACAACAGTCTGACATAGCAGGAAATGTTTCCACTTTCAAAAAAAGTCCCCATTAGGAGGTTGGAGAGGTGGTGGAGTCACAAGTTAGGACTTATGATAAGGAAAAGGATACCGAGGTTTATGTCCAACGTGGCACCATTGGATTTAAATTTCATTTTCACTCAGTGTTTTGGTTCGGACACCTAAAACTGCTGTTCCTAGTTTGGTTTCTGATCCTTTCATGCCATGTTTGAAGCTTCTTCTTCTCATGAAAGCAATACAGTAAATGGTCAAGATATGGAAATTATAGTAAAGTATTGGTGATACATCACAAACGTAATCTGGGAGAAAATATGTTTCAGTCAAGACATAGCTGAAAATGCAGTTTAGGTGTGTAGGAATGAAATTTTAAGAAGACGGGATCGCACAGAAATCATTACAGTAGACCTGAACGGATATTTGGGCCTCTTCAGGGCAACAGAAACAATCAATAAATACAGGAACTGACACGTCATCACTTTATACAAACACTTTATTACAAGTTCAGCTCATGTAGACCAATTATAACACTCCAGATGTGGCATTTGGAGTTATGTTTGTGCCTTTTCACCCTTTTTTTGTCTCCTGCATCTCCTGAGAAAAAGCTGCAAACTGCTCCACTATATTCTCAATAGTCAAGTGCAAACATGCTGTTGCTGGAAATTCCAATGCCACCAACTAAAAGAGTTTAGATGTGCGCTGGTGTTGTGATCAGATTTTATCCTGGTTCTTTGTTGCACATGTAAATATCTTATCCTGGTTTTGACAGACCTGGTTTACTGAAATAGAAATCCAGGTTTCTGTTCATTCTCTGTTGGTTAGAAACACTGAGGTTAAGACAAAACTGCACACAGATGATCAGAAACTTGGATATACAATGATCACATACACAAGGACATGAATAACCAGGTTTTTCACATTACATTTAAACACTATATCCTGAATATGATCAAAACCTGGAGAGGATTTCAGACCTGGTTAGTAGAGCACATGTAAAAGCACTGGTGATATTAAACCAAAAAAGCAAAGTTTCAGGCCATAAATGAACGAAAAATATATTTAGAAACTCAGAGGAGCTAAAGAGAACTGTAGAGAATTGAAATTACTTTTCTAATAATTATATCCATATGGGCCAACATCTTGACCTATTCCATATCACCTTGTGTTTTATTTTATTGCACCAACACATATGCAGCCTTTTCATACCTGAGAAGCTTTTGGAACCGAACCAAACTGTTTCTCATTTTAGATTTCATTTTAAGCTTTGACTGGACATGATGAAAGAGAAAAAAAATGATCATAATATCTTGCAAAATGCGTCTCATTAGAAACCGTTTTAAACAAGCCCGAGCTGGTACAGCCACAGATGTTACAGTAGATTGGCAGAGAAAGAAAAAAAAGATAGTCTTTGCTGGGCGTTTGCAGGACTGAGAAATAAAGACAGAGCTGTGAGTAAATTCTCTACGAGTGAGTAAGTTACCGGCAGCCCTGTTAACGCCAAACTATTCGCCCTGAAGGTTGATAAAACACGTCAGAACATTTGTTTAAGCCCTGCCTGTCTTCAGTGCACCTTTCTTTGGGGAACCAAATCCTCTTTTATCCGTCAGAATCGTGTTCAAAACTATGTATGTTTGTAGCCACGCAATGGACGCATCACCTGTCTGCAGCACGGATTAATGTCTCACTTTCAAATAGAGCGAGATCGAATTCACCACAACACGACACAATAGACGCTGGAGTGGAAAATAACTACTGAACGCTGGCAGCTCATCAGTTGTGGTTTGCTGCGGTGCCAGGTGGTTCGGCGGCAATTACGACGGTTTAAATGTTAACATGCTCCTTTTAAGGGCGTCACATACCAATTACATGCAACCACATTCAGTGAAGCACACACACACACACACACAGTTTGGACTTCCTGATCTGACAAACACATTAACCTACATGGAGGTCAGTGTCGACTCACCCATAGTTCCAGCGGCAGCAGCTCAGATCTAATTAATTGACGACTGAAAGATTCTGTTCACATTATAATAAGTGAGAAAAATGTTTCGGGGGAGCTGAGAACATAATGGCTTTGCAAAACAGCACTTCAACCACTGGGATGAATTTCCTTTTGCAGAAAAATCACATGAATTTAACATGTGCAAAAACCTTAAAGCCAGAGAATTACCTGAAAACAATCAACTCTTACATACGTACAACCCTTTGCAGTCATCTTGCTGCTCCTGGAGCAGATACTACTTGAACCCTGACCTTCTGATCAGACTGCTAAACCACTGAGCCGAGGACAGAGGGAGATGCTTCGTGTGAAAGCAGGGAGGGTTGAATGTAAGCTTCACTGGACTCTGGCTCTCACCTGTAACTTTAACTTTAATGCCACAGGTTGCACATGTGATCCCACGGGTTCAACATGCAGGAATGCAGGTTTCACACTTAGGTTTCCCTCTAGTTCCTGCACTGTTTCAAGGAGTTTATGATGAAACTTAGAA
>NW_007577891.1:117330-128939 GCF_000690725.1 Stegastes partitus
TTCATGGATAGATTCTTCAACTAGCGACGAGGTGCTGTTGTGTTTTAGAGCAGTTCTAACTTGATAACTGAGCTTTTATTCTCACATAAATTATTATTCATTAACATTATATATATTCAAACATACCTGGAGTGGAGGGGGGTGTTTAAAAACCATGATGAATGCAGCTTTAGGCGAGAAATTCAGCTACTGTTTATGCAGTATGGATGTGCATCGGTCTCTTGCGTCCTCCACAAAGAGGTGAAAGGTCAAGTCCAGAACAGAAGCCCTGCAGCCGTTTAAGACTCACTGTTATGGTCAAGGATGCCACAGCAGGAGGGAAGCGTTTGTGGCACAGCAGCTTGAAGCTCAGCTCTCTGATGACTTTGCCACCTTGAGGCCAGGAGCATGTGCTCCAGTTCCAGTCGCTGAGTTTAGGAGATACACTATATACGGCTCACAATGAATGTCCCGTATTGTTAGTTTAGTGCTTCATTCTGCGTTTGAAATGACATGTTGAGAGGACACTTGGTGCAGTTTATTAGGTGTTGCACACAGCTGTGCAGCAACCCCGAATCATAATAAGACCTGAGAGGCAGGTAGGCACGACGTAAACCTGCTGCAGCGACTGATTTTATAGCGCAGTAAAGGTGTCCATTCGGTGTCGGTCTCTGCTATCAAGAGGTGTTGTTATCACAGGTGAAAGCTAACTCCCTGCCCCTGAGCTCTCCCTCTCTAATGGCTTTACCAGCACAGTGGAAGCAGAAGGCGAAGAACTTGGAGAGAAACGTACAGGAGGGCGGCGATAAGAGGATGTAAGGAAAGGATGTATAAAAGAGGAGGTCAGCAAAGACAAGAGACGAGAGAAAACAGATGAAGAGAAGCAGGGAGATGAGAAAAGGGTTTCCCTGAACTATGAAATCACGCAGCACTCGTCCCAGGCTTTCACCTGACAAAGACAGAGTGCCGTTCTCCCAGTAAAAGAGCCAGAGCACAAAACTGTCCGACCTCCTGCTTATCAAAATCATATGTTCCTTGGCACACAGTGGAGGCTTTTTCCTTTTCCTCCGACTGCCAAAATACATCCTTCATTCCTTTATTTCTTCCTATATGGTCCTGCTTTCCTTCCAGTCCTCCATCTCTTCTGATGTTCTCTTAAAGACGCTCAGTGAATGCAAACATGAGACTAATGTGTTTGCATAAAAAGGCACGTATTTGTTGAAAATTTTAATCATTATGTGTCTGGCAGTTCTCAGCAGCAGCTCCCAATGTAATCACAAAGTGTCACCCAAATAAAAACCAAAGAAACAAACAAAGAGCAGATGTTTTGCACTTAAACTTTGACGATTTATTTCGTTTTGGCGTCACCGGGCACGGCTTTGTGTTTTTGTCATCACCATCCCTTAGCTTTGACACCTTCCTGCTACAGAGGAGATAAATGGCCCTGAAGTGATTGAGGATTTTTTTTTTCTCCTTAAAAAATGTCACAAGTGAAACTGTTGGCAGTCACACATTCATAGCAAATAGTTCTCATTAGGATTTATTGAGTTTTGAAAGTCTGAGCCCAGCATGAGACGGCCTGGAAATCGAAGCCGGTTTTGTAGGTGGTGTGTTTTGCTAAGTTGTGGTTATATTACTCAAAGCTACGGCAGTGAGACCTGCTTAACCTCTCAACATTCAACATACAGACCCAGTTAAACTGTTTTTAATGGACTCGATTATACATCGTTTGAAAGCAAAAAAGCCTCATGAATCAAGCAGTGAAAATGATTTTAAGATGCCAATACCACAGCAGCAGGAGCAGCAGCAGGAGCGTCTCACTTTGTAATTAAAGTGCATATAAACGGTAGTTTCTTATGAATCCTGTTTAGCTGCTCATGCTTGTTGAATCTCAAAGTGCTGCTTCCTGTTTTCACAGAGAGAATCTAACAAATACAGTCTTTTTTTAAAAGTTGTGTTAAGAGGTTAAGTAATGCCAATTTTCCTTTAATAGTTATTGGCTATTGGCCATTGCACATAAGCAACATCATCTGGTAGCTTCACCCGAGCTTGTGAAGAACCAAAAGCTGCTTCTCCTGGAGGTATAGATTACCTTCTAGTACATACAGTTTCTATTACTGCTGTCTGAAAGACCTGTAAACTGTTCTGATCTCAGAGCATCACTGTCACTCAACAATGCATGTATTGCTATCATATGGAAAGTACTGCTGGTCCTATATGCCGTTTTTTTCTACTAAAGCTACACTGGACATAAATGACTTGGATGTATGCTAACAAAAGACTAGCTAAAGCTTGGATGTTGCTGTTATTTGACTTAATTTACATGAAGTTTGGCATCCTGGTTGTGGTTGTTCTTTTAATGCAGTGCAACATGTGTTTGTGCATGTAAACGTCATATCCTGATTTATTAATCCTGGATTACTCCTTATCTTGGTATTGAGAAACTCCATCATGCCAAGTGGAGCTCACCATTCTGTTCCACGTATACATCTTATCCCGGTTAGGGTTAGGGATAGGTTAGGTTAAAGTGCCTGAATAGGTTAGTTTTTGGTGGTAAGAGCGTAACTTTTGCAGGCGTTATGTATCATCAAAACTTATACGAAATACTTTTGTGAGAATATTGGCTTGTTGCAGAGTAATCGGCGAGCTCGCCATGTTGGTATGACTCCACTAGGTTGATTGATTGAAGCAAGTGATCTCTGTGGCGGCTCTGCTCATTAAAAGTTAACTCAATAACTATTTTTTGTCTTTTATTTAATTTCTGGACCCAATATTTCAACACTGGCTGTGAGACCTAATATAAGTCAGTGCTGCGAGAGTAAACATCTGGTTGGAGCCAGTGATTGAATTTGTTGCCCAGTGATTGAGCAACAAACCCCCATTTGAAACCGAAACTCAAGCGTTAATGACTTCTTAAGGATGAAAGTATCTGGAACTCCCAACTAGTCAGTCAGAACTGATGAAGCCTCTTGGATGAGTGGTGGAACGTCTTCAAGGAACTCAAGCAAGTCCACTTGCTACGATTAATCTACCAGAATAACCATGACCTGGATGACTGAGAATCTTCACAGACAAGATGGATGAAGCAAATTTGCAATGCAGTGAATTAAACCATGCAATATTTACCACAACCAGCAGTATGAGAACTCTCATTGACAACAGAACCAATGCTTGTGCTGTTGTTTCCTTTGATTTCTTGAACGGTTTAACTGTGTTATACAGCTGGTAAGAGGATATCCAACTCATATGGAAATTTTCAGATTTTCTCAGATCACTGAACTCCATCTTGACAATCATATCCAACTGGTTGCAGCTGCATATCTTCCTCCACCTCTCCCAGGTCCATGAATGTGTGTCCTATGTGTTGACAGTGACAGCCTAACACAGTTCAAAGTGGAGGACATGTTTGAAATTTCTCGACCCTCTCACCTCCCGTTGTTGGTAATGAAGCAAATCCGCAACGCAGTGTTGGCATTTAGTAGCGCTAAGGCTGCTATAAGCCAAAGTGGCCTCATAATAGTCTGCACATATGCCTTGATATCTCTTTCTAGGGGACTTGACATTTTAAGCAGCAAAAACACACATTTCTTGCACATTGTCTTTGCTGCAGTTGGAGGTGCTGCTAATGCACTTTACATTTTATCCACCAACAATGCACCTTATGATGATGGAGAAGCTTTCTGAGTGTCCAACACTGAAAATGTTCAAGTTTGAACGAATGCAACATTACAGCCTTTTCTGTTTTGTCAAGTAGACATCTGTGCCTATCATACAGGAACAGCACAGGTCTAACTATGATATAAGTGATAGTTCTCTTCCATTGGATCCCAGTCTCCATTTAAGTTGCATAATTACACCTGCAGATTCACTACTATGGCCTGTCAACATGCATGAACCAGTTTTGTTTTGCTGTTGACTGAGATCACAACGCTCCATATACACCAAAATCCTATTCATATTTTGCAAGTAATTAAAAGACCCAGAGCTGAAGACAACAGAGTTGCCTGTTGGAAGCATCTATAAGTAGCTTTAAAGCAGTTTTACAAAATTAAAGTTTTCTGCTTCTTTCATTTGAGCGGCACAAATGCAAGTGTCCTAAATATTGAACCCTTATAATGTTAATGTTTAATGAGCAGCACAGTGGAAAACAATGCTCACTCACAACTTCTAATTCTGCATACTGGGAGTATCTGACACCAACAACAACTCCACTACAGACCAGCCAACAAACTGCTGGCTGGCAGAATTGCTGCGAATGCTGGCAGTTGCATCGTAAGAAAACTCCAATATTAACACTAGAACAGTGATTTCAGTTCATTTTTATAGCAGCTATTAGTGTTTGTGTTTGGTTTCACTTGGTAACAAAGCTGCTACAAACACACAACACAGCAAAAATGGCCAAATGTATTCATCTGGTGTGAGTAGTTCTACATAAGACTGTTTGGTGTTTGCCTTGTTGTGGCCATTGTGGCAAAATTGCATGAATTCTGTCTAAGTCAAAGCAAACTAACCTCAAAAATGGAGGAAAAGATGCTAGTTCAGAGATGTTTGGTTTAACGGACAGAAATTGCCACAACCTCAAGAGCTTGGGGGATGTTCTCAGTTTTTCACTGTGTAAATGGTGTCCCAATATCAATAAGACGTGTTTTATCGCACAGTCTTAAACATATCAGAATCAGAAACCGTTGTATTGCCAAGTAGGTTTACATATATGACAAATCTGATTTGGTGGTTTGTGCATAAACAATGACGTATCAATTTAAAAAGTGGTGGACAGTAAGTGTTACAAGACAAATAAGAAAGCTGGTGGACTCAAGGGACTACAGGTCATAAAAAGTCATAGAAGGTTTTACAGTATGTAATGTAAACCACTTGAAATGTGCAAACGGACAACAGTAATCCTATTTAAAAGCTGTGTGTTAATGTAAAGCATAGAGTCAATATCAGTTGGAGTTAGGAAATACTTGTTTTCAAGAGTCGGACTACCCCAAAGTACGGCTAACGTATTAGCATGTGGCGCCATCTGCCAATAGTCCACCAATGTGTCTTGGGGAGTTTTAGCGTCCCTTTAAATTGATCATCCTTCTCCTTAAAAGCTGGTGTATTCCTTTAAGAATGTCGGCGCGAGGCCAATACATCTTTATGTCGAAGGCATTATGCTGACTGCCAGCCAAGTCACAGCTGCAACGTTCAAGATAACACATGTCAGGAGGAGACTACAATATAGTTCCCACATGGTTTTCATGCAAGTCTATAATATGGTGCTGTCCATATATCCTCATTCAGAGATCTCTTTCAACGCGACGTGTTGAGTGTTGCTATTGGATACCAAGGCGGTCTGCAACAGGCTGTCGAGAAAGTTGAATCTTCTGATTGACGCATTTGGAGATTTTATACAATTTTCAGTCCATTTATGTGTTTCGATGCAACCCAGTCTCGACAAAATGACGCTCCTGTACGACTGATCTGCATTCTTGATTACGTTTTGAATGAAGATGATATCTAGATGTCAAGTTACGACAAGTTACAAGCTACAAAGTCCATGTTGGTTGGTTTCAGGTGGTAGATATTCAACATGGGACCTTCAGACTGAGGTTCACGTCTGGTGTGGTGGACACAAACTTAACATGAGACATGTTTCGTTTCCGGTTAAGTCACTGTAACCCGAAGGGCTTTCCAAATGAAATACAAAATTAGCATTGCTAATTTAAATGCTAGACTTTGCAATGACTTGCTCAGGTTTCGTAAAACATCATAGTTTTGTTTAAAATACGCCTCTTTCGCTATATGTTTAAAGCTTCTCCTCCATTTCCTGTGTTACCATGGTGACAAGTCCATCTAATATCTGACTGATGAAAACGAAAGATAATGAAAAACAAAGCCACGCTAATTAGAAACGTATCCAGTCACAAACAAACACAATCCTTCAAACAAACCCCCAAAACCTAATTTGATGCAGTTCAGTTGTAAAGGAGTCATATTTTTAGGAGACGCGGCTCCACGATGATTATTTAAGGCGACTCAGCACAAAGGAAACATCTGGACTTTGGCAATTTGATGACTTCTGAGGGTAAACAGAGTCCACTTTGGGTTTTTAAAGTCTTTTTCCATTATAGATGTGATAAAATTTGCAAATTTTGCACTTGTATTGAGTATAAGGGGGTGAGAAACAAAACAACAACAAAAAAAATACAGAGGATGGTAATTAAATCCTTTAACTAGTTTAATGGGCAGATTCCTTTCAGAGTTTCCTTCCAAGGGTTGGCTGTAAATCTCTCAGAGTTTCAGCGACGCTCGCTGCAGTTGGAGAGACGCTCTGTTGGCTTTCAAACTCATCTAAAAGACCAGAAAGATTTCTTTTGCCCCTTTGCTTATTGTTCCTGAAAGCTGGTCCCCTTTGCTCATTAGAAACAAAGCTGTGTGTCTAATAAATACTAAAGAGCGTATTTATGCTGAGCGTATGTTCTGCCTGCAGTGCTCATCGGTACCAAATATGACTGAAATGCACTTTGCCAAAGGAGCTGGTTATAGTAAATAAACGTTCCCAGCAGCCGGCTCTGTTTCATACGAGCTCGCAGTATATGGAGCGTAAATATTTGCAATTTCAGATGCTCTTTGAACACAATCATATGGAAATAGTTCTGCTAATAGTTGCGGAGAGAGAGAAAAAAAAACAAAACAAAAACACAAATCAATTAACAAATGACCTACAGTGACAGTGATCACATGCCACTACATGAACTCAGATTTCAAAGCAGGACGTCATCCTTTGAAGTTGCAACTACGGCTCTAAATAAACTCAGAAACTGTCACTTGTGCAGCCTCTCAGTTATTTAGGAGATAGTTCAGACGTCTTAACTGCTCAGTGCATGCAAACCAGAAGAAGACTTTTAATAATAAAACTGTTGTGTAGAGAAAACAGTCCTTAAAAACCAACAAACCTCAACTCAAACATCTGCATCTGGGAGCATTTAACAAGTTTCTCATTACCAAAACCACAAGAGACTCACCTGGAAATTCCTCCAGAAGAAGGAGAGCATAAACAGGTTTAGCACAAAAAAACACCAACTCCAAGATGGAAAGTTTTACAAGAAAACCTGGCGTAAAAAAAAAAGTATCCAGTTGATGTTCTGGTCCTGTTGGTGACTTGTAAAGAGGTCTTCTGGTGAACGAGGGGATGGAGCGCTCTGAATGTGTGGATTAGTTTGACCCTCCGTTGGTCCCTGAAGGCATCTGGATTTCAGATTAACTCCCTCTTCCTCGTCCCGTCCTGAAACTGTGCGGTCAGGAATGCTGCTTCTCCATCCCCTTCTACACCTACGCTCCTTCCTTCGCCTCCTCCATTCATCTCCTCTCTGCTCGAACTCTCAATCCTGCTGGAAACATTATCACTTTATTTCCTTTTTTTTTTTTTGCTGTTTTCTTTCCTCTGTGCCTACTCTCTCTCTCTCTCTCTCTCTCTGCCTCTTTCTCTTTTCCCTCTCCTGCCTGTTTTTCTCTTTACACGCTTTCACCCTTCCTCCTCTTTTCCTCCCTCCTGAGCTACATTACAGTGTGTGAATACAGATTAGCCAATTATTATAATCCATCCGCAGATATTGAGTCTGCGCCGGCGGCTACGCGCACACACGCTAACGCGCACTTTGCAAAACTTGGCAGCAGCTCGGTGTCATTCATTTGATCTGCCTGGATAAAATTTACAGTGAATCAAACAGGACGGGGCAGTATTAGCAGTTCAATTGCCCCCTTAAGCCCTGATACTGTACGTAAGACCTGCAGTGTTGAAAAGTGCGCCGCCGCTGTGTTGACTCACAGATACCAGGACTGAAGGCAGGTTTTGTGGGAATGTAAAGTCTGGGCTTTCTTTGACATAACGTGCATGTTGACTGCATTAGATTTGATCCTGTTGGTACCATTTGGAAGCACTTACTGACCTCCAAACTCCAAACAAGTCTTTATGAATAGGTCTTTTGTTACGGTGTTGCCTTTATTCACCTAGAACAGACAGAGAGGAGGACGTTAATGTGCGCTTTACAAGTGCGAGCTTAAGCTTGTAAAACATTAAACACAAAGCCTGTTGATTTTTCTTCTTCTTTTTGTTTCACCTCAGCAGCGGAAGACGAAGATGTTCATTCCTACATTTGTACAAACCTTCAGTTGTTGTTTCAAAAGGCTTCTTTGTCTTTGTCTGGTTGCTGTAATCTTAATCAAAATTAAACGCACCATTAATGTTGAAGAAGCCAAAGCACAATCAAGCATGTTATTTCAATTGATTCCATTAGTTGCATATTGTCTACACGTGTCTGATGCATGTTGTCGGCTTTAAAAGATTCCAGTTTGTCTTCATGTTGATAACACGCCATCATGATCACCACTGTAAGGTTAAATCCTGCATAAGTACACTTTGCATTTCCAATTTTTTTTCCTTCATATTACACAATTTTAGCCATTTAATCCATAATAATGTGCTCAAGGTTGATCCCAAAATACAGAGCAGTGACAGATTATTGGAGAAACCAACCTAAAATGAATAGTAAACTGTGAAGCCACCAGATGTTTCTATGATTCTTGTCATTGATTCTTCAAATCTCTGGATCTGCACTGGAGGGAGGAGCACTGTTTCAAAAGATATTCCTTCATTTTGTGTTTTGATGTTGGTGGAGGAGATCATACGTCTAACACGTCGCTTCAGAGAGTGTGTTCTGTGAAGGCCAAAGCATCTGATTCACATCGTTTCTCTTGTGTCCTATGGATGGTTGAAACCACTTTCATCAGGATAGAAATGTTTCATCACAGGATAAAGGCAGAGCTGAGCGCTGAAAACTTATTACAAACGTTGCTTCACTTGATATTTATTCATGATTTTTAAATGACCTATTTTTGAGAAAGACAATGACAAAAAAGGTTTATTTTGAATTTAATCAGTTTAGTCAGTGTTAGATGAAGGAGTGCTCTCACATGGACAGCATCAGATGAAGAAAAATAAGTACAAGATGAAGTGTGTCAGGAAAGTTTCAGGACTGGTGTCACAAAAGATATATTTCAAATCCAAACTACAAGTTTTCTCCTTCCAAGTAACTCCCCTGGAGTCACACTTCTCCAGCCTTCTCTGCCTTCACGCCACCATGCACTCCTGGAAGGATTCTTCCAGGATCCTCCTCAGCTCCATCGTCACAGCCATCTTGATGTTGTCCACATCTTCTAAACGGGTCTCCTTGATGATCCCCTTGAGGTTGGGGAAGAGGAAACAATCCCACAGAGCCAGGTGGGGTGAGTAGAGAGGTTGCTCCAGCACGGAGATGTTCTTCTCAGCCAGGAACTGTGGGATGCTCAGGGCATTGTGAGCAGGCGCATTGTCATGGTGAAGCAGCCACGACTGGTCCTGCCACAACTCTCGCCTCTTCTGGCGCACTGAACGAAGCAAACGGATCTCTTTGTAAATGTGCTGGTTGATCGTCTGAAGGGGAAAACTCGTAGTTTGGGTTTGAAATCTATCTTTTGCGACACCAGTCCTGGAACTTTTCTGACACACCTCGTGTGCACAGAGGGCGATCAGGGCAAAATCCTCCACTAGAGGAGCCTCAGGAGGCCTGTTCATGGTCCAGGTAGGGAGCACATGTTCAGTCTGTTCATGCAACCCAACGTTACATTTTTCTTATGTGCTTCCACTGAGGTTTGCATCTAATCAAACATTTAGGTGACAACTTTCTATCGATTGAGTTTTTTATCGCTATTAAATGAAGTTGCTATCGTCCTAGCCATGCCTACATAAAGTGATCATCCAGAACAGCTTTGCATTAACTTCCAGTGACCCTCTGCTCAAGAGAACAATCAGATTCCACATCCCCTCACCTTTCCCTCTAGTTTGCCAGCCATCTGTCAGTGACTCTTTGCCACGATTAGCTGCCATCCTGCATATTTTTCAGCAATTCAAATAGGTGTGGTTTATGTTTATATCCTCGGTGGATTAATAACCAAGGCAGTAGGGCTTCTTTAGGTTTACAAAGCTTTTAGATTAAGAAGGAGGACGTCATTGTCCTGATGTAGAGCCTTAAAAATATTACCAAAAATGCCACAAAATCACACAAAGCATGGATAAGATACATGCAGCTGCACAAGTTATTAGACTTTCAGATAAAATAACGAGTCTTTTATTGAGTTTGTTTAATGTCAGAATGGATAAAAAAAGAAACAGCAGTTCAATCTAGATATTCAGGATGTTATCTGCATGACCAAACAGATCTGACTTTGACAGACTTTACATGCCAGAGGTGGTGCATTACTAAAAGGTATATTTAAAGAAAAAGAAAAATCTGATGCATTATATAGAACTGCTTTTGAATTTCTAGGTTCCTCCAGCAGCTTCTTGAGGCTCTTGTAATTCCAAGAAAGTAACGGTGCATTTTTACTCAATGAGGTGTTTCATTAGACGTCTCCCAGATTAATACAGTTCATTCATTCATTCACTCTCTGCTAATCCTCCAGCGTCTCAAACAGGAGACATCTGTAATTTTACATCACTCAGCACTTTGCCTGCACTTTTCTTGCATCCATTGTTCGTGTACATGCGCGCAGACACGCAAACACACATTTCATTCGTCGGCTCATCATCCTGATGACGGTGTCGGGTGCCAGCTCTGCAAGCCAAGTCTCACTGGAATTCTTGTGCCACCTTCATTTTAAAAAACACAGGGATGCACACACACACACACACACACACACACACACACACACACACACACACACGAGTGGGTCATTGTGAGTGATGACAAACTTTGCATCCTGTTTTTACAGGATTAATCTCCTCCTCCTTGTGATATTTAGTGATGCGTGTGTGCATTTGTGCAAAAGTATTTTTAAACTCATCTTCATTCATTAAAAGTATTTAAACCAGCTCAGAGACACATGTCTAATTATGTCTTAATGCGATGTTTCTCAAACCTTCAACACCTCATTCTTGACAGCGTTATCCTCCTTAGTGCAGGTTTTTACTCTCTTTGTTTATTGGGACTCTCGGCTCAAAGTTCAGGGTACAGTTCTGTTATTCTGTCTTAACCTTTGTGTGATGCTCTTGTGATCTCCTCCTCTGCAGAGCTGTAATCTCACAGGCTCTGATGTTCTTTTTTCTAATGCACTCTTTCTTTGTGCCCCATCTGTCCACCTCCATATTTCTGTAATCCGCCGTCTCCTGCTCTTTGTTTCTTTACCCTACATTAGAGTCCTGTAGGCTGAGAAACAGATCTCAGAGCAGATCCCCTTTGAAAAGACGTCTCCAGTTTATTTGTACCGGCTTCAGTGGAGTCGGGGCTCCGTTGTAAATATTAGCAGTTGGATTAAACGCTTGTTGAATGTGGACTCAGTCGACGTCTTGATTCAGCTGGTGGGACCTAAACAAGTTTCGCTTATTAACTTTGCTGCATCACTCATGAAAGGCCGAACTATAGTAAATATACACATAGGAATGGCATTGCGTGCTACCACTTATACATTTAATCTGGTTATATAATGGAATAAGTTGTGGGACGTTGAAAATTTCAGTAGGATGGAGTCATCAGCTAAAATATTAGCAGGTAAGGTCTACAGGTTTATAGTGCTGTTAATGAGTTTAAATATTAGAAAAAGCACTTGAT
>NW_007577891.1:136198-143063 GCF_000690725.1 Stegastes partitus
CCAAGGTTAATTAGTTGGCAAATTGGTGATAAATTGGTTGTAAGTGCGAGTCTGTGTTGGCCCTGTGATGAACTGGGGCTTCGTCCATAGTGTACCCTGCCACTCTGCCAATGTCAGCTGAGATAGACCTCAACAACCTTCTGAAAGATAAAGCGGGTCCAGGTATTTAATAGCTCATTGGACAGTAGTGCTACTGGAGCCATAGTCAGGGAGTCAGCAAACACATTGGAATCATAGACCGTATATAAAAGATTGATGTAGCCACTGTGGCATTGCTCATTGGTTTGTTGAACAACACCTCAAAGCCTCATGCATGACGATGTGGTAGCAGTATTTATCATCTAATATTCTCTAAATGGGACCATAACTTACTAAATACACATCAAACATTATTGAAGGAGACATGAAGCTAGTGACTGAGACCATAAACTCATTAGGAATAGATGTGTAGAGGTAACAAATCAGGTGAGAAGTAGGCTCATTTTCTCATAGACTTCTATACAAACATCCATCCATTATCTATACACTGCTTCATCCTCACTAGGGTCATGGGGGGCTGGAGTCTATCCCAGCTGACTCAGGGTGAAGGCAGGGGACACCCTGGACTTAGAGACAGACAACCAAGCACACTCACATTCACACCTACGGACAATTTAGAATCACCAATGAACCTCAGGATGTTTTTGGACTGTGGGAGCAAGCAGGAGAACCCGGAGAGAACCCACGCTGCACGGGGAGAACATGCAAACTCCACGCAGAAAGATCCCGGGGACTGGGACGCGAACAGGTGACCTTCTAGCTGTGAGGCGTCGGTGCTAACCACCGAGTCACCTTGCAGCCCTCTATGCAAACAGGGATTTCAAAAGCACTGGATAATACAGTAAATTCAAAGTTGGAAGTTTCCATAGTGTGTGTCCAAGTGTCACAATCCCAACACCACGTTAGAAAACACAAGAAAACAGATGTGTCTAAAAATGAAGGAACAAAAGAACACAAAAAATATAAGAACAAACATCTGTCAAGGGTTAAAAACCAGTAAAATAGGATAAATCAATGAATTCCTCAATGGGGAGAACCCTGTTTCTAATAATTTGGTTTGCTTTGTAGGTTTTCTGCATGTACGTTTTGATATTAAATACAGTAAATGATGTACAAGTGCACTGCAACTGCAAAACTTGAGTTTGTAAGTTATATCTTGTCCCATAAATCATTGTTTTTATTGATNAGGTCTACAGGTTTATAGTGCTGTTAATGAGTTTAAATATTAGAAAAAGCACTTGATTGGGTTTTCAAGTGATAAAATAAGATTAGATAAAGCTTTATTAATCCCAAAGGAAATTGTTTTGCTAAATATTGCTCCGTTACACAAGAAATGCAGTGACTAGTAGAAAAAGCAAAGAGATAAAGGTATGATACATTACTGAAAGTTAAAATAAGTAAGATTAAAAAAAAGACTAGAAGTGAATAAGTAGAACTGGCAGTGATGCTAAGACACTAAAATAACATCATACATGATAATGAAATATTGATCATGAAATTGATCTGATGTTACTAAAGTGGGTTGGAAAATACTGTACATGGACATGAATGTCTTGACAAGTGAAATATTACTTCCTTTAAAAATAATCTGCTCTTAAAAACCAAAGGAACCAATGAAACGCGTAATATTAACATTGCATTGATGCCCTGTATTAGAGAAACATGATTATAGTTTTGTAATTCAAAAAACGCTTTTAGTTGCTGGCCCACTTTAGCTGAATGTTGTAGATAAAATGATCCACCAAGAATACATCTCCCCAATTAAACATCTCAGAAATATGTTTTTTGTTAGAATAATGGTGAAGACGTGACTTAAGACAATTAGAACTTTTTGTTTAAGTCTTAATTTGTGTGAACCCTTTGTATTTTTATGATGATTTAAACTATTTTCAAAAAGTGGCCCAATTTTCTGGACTTCACGCCACATAAAGGTGACAAATATTCCACATTTAAATACAACATCAAAACATGCATGTTATATGAGAAACCTGATACTCTAAACGACATGAAATTCAGAAGACAACTTTACATCTCGTTTTGGTTTTTGAAAACATTTCACCTTTAATCCAGAAGGCTTCCTCAGTTCTAACTGACTAGTGTGAAGTCCCAGGTAATTATCCTGCAGACTAGTTATTCAGAACCAAACCAAACATGATTTCAAATCAATTTGATGCCATTTATGTTATTTGTTTGTTTACCAGAGAAAATGCTTCTTGACCAGCAGATAGTCACAACAATGACATGAGAAAACGGTAACAGGCCAAGTAGGTATGATGTCTGCAGTGTTCACCACAATATGTTAGCTACCGTGTATTAGCATGTTAATATTTGCATTTAACTCAAAGTGCAGCTAAAGCTAATGGTCGTGGTTTGCAGGTTTTCAGTAAGAACCCTTTAAAGAAGTGTTATTTAAAAAAAAAAAAGAATTTAGACCTAACAGCAGCATGAATGTGTGCACATAAGTTACTGTCAGTCTGTCTGATAGTTACTGAGACAATTCACTAGGGTGGGAAACCTAACGTGAGAACAATGAGGTCTATAGAGAGTTTCATGAGAAGCTGATGTGACATTTCAATCTGGAACAAAGAGATGGATCAACACCCTGACAGCCATCCATACCGTCATAGCTTTAAAAGTCCAAATCAACCATCTGTTGTCCCTGGTTCCACCACCAACATCACGCACAAGCTCCAGCAGATATAATTCCAGGTTTTCCAAGAATTCCTGAGAAAGCCGTAGCCTTGTAATGCCTCGTCTTTCCTTTAAACCGACCACCGAGCATGTGTCGGCCCACAGGTTACAGAGTGATACATGGCTGTGCGTTTGTGATCTCACGGGTTTCCGGCTCATCTTTCTCTTTATGACTCTTCTGATGCCCGCTTTCTTTCACTGAGCATTATCCAGGCAGCTGTGTGGATTCATCAGCAGTGACGGGAGGAACCGGAGCACCTGTACGTCTCTCATCTATTCCTCTGCAGCTCTTGTCACGCACTTTCTGTCTTCTCACTTCTTCTCAGAGCCAACATTCCATCAGCTGATGCATCATAAAACCTTAAAGCTCTCCATTTGCAGTGTGTTGCGCTATTTTGTGTCTTCACCAGGTCATGTTTCTGCTTTTAGGAGAAAATGAGGAGGAATGTTATAAAACAGCATCTTCTGCAGCGTCAGAGATAAAATGCGACTTAAGGCAGCGAGGAAGATGCCCCCGTGTCGGCTCGTTCTCGCTGCAGGTGACACCCATTACTGAAAAACTTCCTTTTTTACTCCCTCATTCCTTCGCTGTGGGAAACAAATCTGCCAGAACCTCATAGTTCAATTTTATTTTCACAGACACGATTTGAGACTGAAAACACATGTTTCTGAAATCAGAGCAATATAAATGTTTTTGCTCTCATTTTTACGGCTTTAAAGAAATAACTGGAACACCAGGCGTTTTGCTTTTGCTGCCCTCTCCAGTTTAAAGTTTCTGTTGCACCTGTAGTCAGCGGGGATGTCACAGTGTGCACTACTGCAGCAGAGTTAGAAGTCAAAAAGCTGGACATCAACAAAAACTGACAGTTTGAGAGCTATTAAATCGACCAACACTGATTCTGTTAACTCAGTCTATGAGGAGCGATCAGAAAGATTATGAGACTACACCTATGAAAAGCAAAAACCGGACTGGAGTTAAATTTTTTCACTGCCCCCTTTGAAGCAGTCATCTTGTGCAGCGACACACTGCTCCCAGAGTTAGATTTTGTCACTGTTCCCTCTGAAGTAGTCATCTTGTGCAGCGACACACTGCTCCCAGGGCTCCTGCCACATCTGGAACACTATGTGGAAGTCCCATTCTGTAAGATCATGTGTACTGGATCTCCTCCACTTGTCAAACAGTGACCCATCAGCTTGAGTTTCTTTTTTGGGAAAGAGGAGGAAGTAGAAGGGAGCCAGATCTTGGGAACAAGACAGATTGACAGCAATGATTGTGTTGGTGCTGCCAAAAAAAAACATCAACACGATATGAGTGGGCATGTATTAGCATGAGGATACATGCCACAGTTCCGGTTGTTTACGCTGAATGTTCTCCCTACGACACTTTAGGATGTTATGGTAGAACTCAGAATTGACGGTCTGACTTCAGGAGACTAACTCATGCTGCACAACCTCATGGATGTTGAACAAAACGACAAGCATGCTGTTGATCGTCCTGCTGATCTGATGCTCCATCTTCAATCTTGAAGAATGTTGGCTCTTCCATTGAAGGCTGCTGTTTGGTCTCTTGGTTGTAGCTGTAGACTCAACTCTGACCATCAGGGATGACCCTCGACATGAACGTTGGGTCAGTTAGATTTTGATTTTAACTCCCTGTGCAAGTTTGCGATACATTCAGAAATGCACATTTGTATCTGCAAGTGGACTTCCTGAGAGCTTTACAAATGTAACAGTGAAATTAAGGTTTTGCTTTCTGTAGACATAGTCCTGGAACTTTCTGATTGCATTTAGTATGATGTGAATGGCCTTCATCTTTCTGCAGCAGTCCAATGGCAAACTGGCAGATGTGAATAAGAACTCTGGACAAAGCTAAAGTGACCTTGAGGTGAGATTTTTTTGGTTTGGAAAAGGACTGTTTTGTTGAAGTGACCTGTTATTTATTGATCCTATAAATCTGACTTTATTATTCCTTAACATAATGCTGAAACTTAAATACATGTTGTCCCTGTGGTAAGAGTACAATTAATGAAACTTCATGGGCGAACAAGTCCTTGAAAAGGGCAGTGTATGAGTAAATAGACCCAATATCATCAGCTGCAGTGACTCAGGTCTAAAATGAATCTACACAACCGTCTAAAGCCAACATTATAATTGGATCCATCCCTGACCCCTGATCTGAAACAGCTCTAAACCTTCTCCACAAAAGGAAATATTAAAAAAGAAGTAAATCAAGGTATTTGAGATAACTGAATAACAATGTACAATGAGCCACCACAGTCTTGAACAAAGCATCTTTTAACTTACATCCCACACAGAGAGCTTATATTGAGACACAATGAGTTTGCTTGGGAGCTGATGAGCGTACAATTATCCCTGTCTCCTAAGTTTTACATTTATATGTTCACAGGCAACATCTTTTTGAGTGAATGATGTATATGAACCTTAATGGAGGCAATCGGAGGTGGTTGGGGTGGATGGTGGGCGTACAAAACGCACGAATGTGTCAACAGAAGGGTTTCACATTTAGAGTCTCGTTTCTCTTTTATATCATTTCTGTAACCTCAGTCCAATGCTGCCAGTGTTTAACTGTGACTATAAAAACCCTGAAAAAAGCTTATCAAACATTTAATGTTGTAGAAAAGGGAACATTTTTTAAACTTACAAAATACATTTCTAATAACATGTCCTAATTTGTTAACAGAAAACCTTGATGTGAATTAACATAACTTCCAGGTGAGACAGTTGTATAAGATGTTTGCATAGTTGCATCAATTACCGTTGTACCTGGAAGAAAAGGTCTTGATCATAAATTTATTTCATACAGATCTCCTGAGGGGGAATCACAGCGAAGCTACAAACTGAACACTTGCAAACTCCGTTCAGCTCTGCCTGCTTCAACAGGTTTCTCTTTGTTTCGTGAAGCTTCATGTTACTCATGCTTCAGTAATCCCAAAACTATTAGCAGTTCAGGAGACTATAAAAATCTATTTTAGGGGTTAGAGTCTACAATTTGTTCATGGTCGTGTTGAAGTCTGACATTTAGTGAGCTGTCTTTTTTTGATCATATTTTTTGCTGTATGGGACAAATCTACAGCCTCGAGGGTTCCTACACTCGTCTCCCTTTCATGATTTCACTCGATAAGGTGTAATTTGTGCATAGCAAAACTTTAATTTCAGGGTAATCCGTCAAATTTTACAGTTCTTGTGTCCCACACTGCTGCAGGCAACGCAGCAAGACAGGCCCGAACATTAAAAATCCATAAGCAGGGATCAATAAAACATTAGCATATCTCAGAAGACCAAAGAGTGTCTCGCCTTTACAGAAAAGAATTAGTCTTGTCTTGATCCCAGCTCGTGTTGTGTTCAGAAACCTCTCCAAGGACACTTTAAAACCTCATGTTCCACATCACTGAGAGAACTGCTGCTAAAGTCCTCATTTGGCAGAAACCTTCTTAAGTGTGAACAGGACAGTTTGTCAAAGCCTCCCACCAACACGTCGCTTTATTAAAAAGCTCTAAATCACGTCTGTCTTGTCCTACATCCCAGACGAAGCCAGATCACTTTGCACACAGATGTAAAACATCCTGTACACATCTGCAATGGGATAGTTTTGGCGTTTGTTTGCATGGCAACTGTTGTCAGGATTTCATAGCTCATTTATCAGGCGGTAAATGCACAAATCTGTGCTGACTGCTACAGTTTGCATCATGTAGGTTTTTATTGCCGACATCCACTGAGTGATTTACTGTCACTGGGATGGCTGACGGTGTTCTTTTTTACTGGGTCACAAGTGTAATGGTTTTGGGTTCTTACATTTTCCTCCAAGCAAATAAACTATAAAATATAATTGGGAGGGAGACTCTGGATGTCACACTCTAATTTATTTCTTTATTGTTTGGATTGCACACATGGTTATATGTTCTTTTTAATACAAGGTGATACGTATTGTGGGCTGCAAGGTGTCTCGGTGGTTAGCACTGTTGCCTCGCAGCGAGAAGATCCCCGGTTTTGCGTCCCGGCGAGGACACCCAGGATCTTTCTGTGTGGAGTTTGCATGTTCTCCCCGTGCAGCGTGGGTTCTCTCCGGGTTCTCCAACTTCGTCCCACACAGTCCAAAAACATGTTGAGGTTAATT
>NW_007577891.1:144186-147383 GCF_000690725.1 Stegastes partitus
ATCTTGTCCCATAAATCATTGTTTTTATTGATGCCGCCCTACATTTCCATATTAGCAAATTGCAGTTACTAACCCTTAAACCGAGCATGAAGAGGGACGATATGAGGAAAGCAGTCGTACATTCTCAGAGGATCTTGGCGTATCGACAGAGCGGCCTTGTGGAACTGGTTAGCATTCGTAGTGGACTCACAGTGAGCTTTGAGACGAGAAAAGACAACAAAAGATGATCTACAGCTCACACGAGTGTCATGAATCTTATTCTTTATTGTAGATTCCTAAAGCGTGAAGGACGACCTTCTTTCTGCTTTGTTTTCCTGCAGTTTGTGGAAGTTCGTCACTATGGTGAAACCTATTATACTGGTATATCTGTGTGTCTTATATGTGATCCTCCATCTAACAGGTAGCGCTGAAGAAGCGGTTCATGATTGACAGCGATTGAGGATTTTTCATTGCCAGAACTTGCTGTTGACTCTAAAAGTATTATGCCTGCCTCCATGCAGCTTCATTGATCAGCCTTTTTAAACATATTTGTGGTAACACACACCTGTTCTTTCATGCAGTACATGTTACTGTGGTCTAATGAAACATGATAAGAAATGATGAATTTACACCAATGGGGAAGCTGATCAAACATCATCAAAGTCACTCTGAATGCTTGCTGCAGCCCAGTGACGCAGCCTTTAGGACACTGAACAGAAGGCCAAAGCTGCCTTGAAGGAATTTAATAACTGCCCTGGTGCATACAGAGATTAAATTAATAAACGCAACAATCTGTCCATCCAGGGCTGTTGTGAATCTAGCTACCTGCACACACCCTCTAAAGCCCTCTAAGTGTTCTTTGCGTTGCTTTCTACAGGTTTAATCTTAATGGAGACTGGTCTTTTCTTTTTGTCATCTGCTACGTTTCCACATCTGTCACACAGAAACTGAGCTCATGGATGAAGTCGACGCCAAGGAGGAGACTCAGGAGCCAAAAGAAGTCAGTGGAACATCCTGGACAGCGCTGCAAGGACTGCTGGGAGTTCATTACCTGCATTATCTTCATCTGGAGGACTGGAAGACTGCATCCGTTAATATAAAGAACATGAATTCTGTTTTAACGCTGAAAACAGGTTTATTACTCTAATAGGAAAGGAGGAAGGGAGGTGACTTGACTGTAGAGCCACAAAGTCCTGAGAGGAGGTCGGGGTGGGTGGAGGGGATGACAAAGCGACTTAAACCACAACATAACCTCTGATGTATATTTATTATGGAAACCACAATGACAAATGCTTTCTTTTATTCCAAACCTGGGCTTTGTTTGGAACAAAGGTCTTCTAATCCATCATCTTCAGCAGATCCATTCCTGAGTGGTCCTTTAAAGTTCACCTTCTCCTGTCCTGGAGGAACTCTGTCCTCAGTGTGTGGTCTGACATTTATTTTAAAAACATGAGCCTGTGGTGCACCAAGTTTGTCCAGGAAATGCACAAATTATAAACCTGTGATATCATGAATGTGCTGACAGCTACAACGCACACGTCGTTGGATTTTGACATTCGACATGCTGACATCTTGCATTTTGTTTCCTTTGAAGAAAATCACAGGAATCAGAAAAAGGTTATATGCAGATCTGTTTTGGCTTGGCAGATGTATTTTAATGCAGGTTTTCTGATCTTAATTTAAGACAAAACAACATCCAGAGTGAATTTGTGTTGACTTGAAGCCTGTAGCTTGTTTATTCAGCAATAAAATACCCATTAAATTTTTATCGTTTGCTTTTTCCTGATGGATTTTATTCACTGGCCTCCTGCTGAGAGTTATTTTAGAAATGCAATAAATCGACAATCACAACTCTGACAAAGACAAACACTGTATAGACAATATAATACGAGTATGTGTGTCTGGTTTTGTTCAGATGGTAGTATTCAGACATCGGCATACGCTTGTGTTATGTCACTGATGACACCTTGATGTGTTGTATTTATCGCCATGGCAATGACACACAGGAATGAGAGGGCACTTGTCCGTGTGTGTGTGTGTGTGTGTGCGTGTGTGTGTGTGTGTGTGTGTGTGTGTGTGTGCGTATTAAAGGCAGCGAGTGTGTTTCTTAACAAACGGGCAGAGACACATGCTTGACAGAACAGATTTGAACCCTGAGGCCAAAACAAGCCAGCTAAGGATGAAGCACACACACACACACACACACACACACACACACACACACACACACACACACACACACACACANTCATGCTGCACAACCTCATGGATGTTGAACAAAATGACAAGCATGCTGTTGATTGTACTGCTGAGCTGATGCTCCATCTTCAATCTTGAAGGTGTTGGCTCTTCCACTGAAGGCTGCAGTTTGGACTCTTGGTTGTAGCTGTAGACTCAACTCTGACCACCAGTGATGACCCTCGACATAAACGTTGAGTCAGTTTGATTTTGATTTTAACTCCCTGTGCAAGTTTGAGATCCATTAAGACACTGCAAATTTGTATCCCAAGTGGACTTCCAGAGAGCTTTACAAATGTAGCAGGAGCAATGTATCGCTGCACCACAAGACAGCTTCAAATGGATACCGAAATTAAGGTTTTGCTTTCTGTAGACACAGTCCTGGAACTTTCTGATTGCACCTTGTATGATGTGAATGGCCTTAATCTTTCTGCAGCTGTCCAATGGCAAAATGTGAATAAGAACTCTGGACAAAGCTTAAGTGTCCTTGAGGTGAGATTTTTTTGGTTTGTTTTGCTGAAGTAGCTGTTGTTTATTGATCCTATGAATCTGACATCATCATTCCTTAACACAATGCTGAAACTTAAATACACATCGTCCCTGTTGCTTGTGGTGAGAGTACAATTAATGAAAATTCAAGGGCGAGCATGTCCTCCAGTGTGACTTTTTTTTTCTTTGTATTTGTTTTGTAATGTTTTTGATCATTTAAAGCTGTTTTATCTGATTTGAAATTTAAGAATGTGTATCTGTTATATATATTTTTCCTATTTTTCCTTCCGGCTGTGCAGGTATAGATCTACAAGTGGGATGTTTGCCATCTATTTTGTACTTACACTGCCACTGGGCAGTGTACAAATAAATAGACTCAATATCATCAGCTGCAGTGACAAATTGCATGTCTCAAGTTTAAAATTAATCTACACAAGCATCTAAAGCCAACACTATAATTGGATCCATCCCTGACCCCTGATCTGAAACAG
>NW_007577891.1:150307-153087 GCF_000690725.1 Stegastes partitus
ACACACACACACACACACACACACACACACACTGATTTTATAGCTATGCGAATGAAAATCTTTGCAGGCCTCTAACATTGCAACTCTCCAACAAGCATGCTTCAGTTATTAAAGTTAAAAGATGCAGGATGAAGTTTCTGAACGTCTGCCGGGTCGGGCGATAACTTTGCTTTGTTTACACACAGTATCTAAGTAACAGAAACACAACTGTCAATAAGTCGACTTCTAATATGTCTGCAGAAGATTTGACTCAGATTTCCTTGATATCAATGATTTCTGTCAGCCGACCAACTGATGGATCAACAAGTAAAACCCACCGAGATGAAGCGTTATTGATTGAAGTGAACCAACATGCCCGCGAGGAGAAAAGCTTTAGAAAGACACATCAGCTTTAGTGTTTCATTTCACTTGTAAATGAAGGAGTGTGTGTGTGTGTGTGTGTCTGTTCTTCACATATCTCGACAGCCCTGCATTCAATTTACTTGAAACTTGGCCGATGTATTGCTCAAGACTTAAAGAAGTGCAGTCTTACATTTGAAGTAAATCTAAATCTAAAGTAAAGGGTCTTTTTTTGGGGTTCTCAGCAGGCCCCTGGTGGAGCCCAAGTCACCCCTGTTGCTAGGTAACATGATCCATGGCAAATGTAAATGTTAAGCAGTACCTATTTTAAAAATGGTAGAAATTAGAATTGGATTTTTCTGAAGACAGTAAGTTTATTATTAGTGTGTCCTGCAAAAGTGTGCGACACAAGTGTTAAATCGGTCAGAACATTGGATTAAAGTTATCTGTTTCGTTTTAAATAAAATCAGGATCCTACAACGGGTAATAAATGCATAAAATGAGCCTTAAGTGAGGGTTAGAAGTTCATGCCTAATGTTCAGTAGCTAAATGCAAAATACATGCACACGCAGTCCCGACGCTCACCTGTGTTGAACCGACTGTAACCTGTGACTTCAGGGACACGTGATGCATAAACTGTTGAATCCAGAGAAGCCCCGATTTTTAGCTGCAGGCAGAGAAACGTGGAGAGACAGAACGAGACGGAGAGGAAGCAAAACACCAGCAGAGAGAAAGTCAAATGTACATCCAGACATTCCAACGCAAAACAGCCGACAAGCCAACACACATTCTGTGGAGTGAAGGCCTGATCCATGCCAGCTTCTCCATCGCACTCTGCAGAAATCTTCCTCACACACAGACGCTCACACTGATCTGGATTTACAGATTCATCACCAACTCTTTTGGTCTTGTGCTTTAAATGAAGTAAAACTACTTTTCAGTTCAGCTGAGGTCAACTTAGAGCCTCACATAAGCAGAATCAGGACATACTGAGTCAGCTCACAGTGGTGGATGGAACCTTTTTTTTTGCTTTTATCCATTTCCAGTGGGTTTAGTTGAATTATACAAATTTTAGAAGATGAAAAGACTCATTAGCTTCACTACGTGTCTGCAGCATCTGATGGCGCCATTAACTAACCGTCTAATTCTCTCAGATTGAATCTCAGTGACAGTGTGGGCGGCAGCAGGTTTAACATCCTGCAGCTCAAATGAACACGACTGCATTTAAAACAACAAAACTGCAGATTGAGGTTAATTCATTTAACCTGTTTCTGCAGCAGCTGTTTTGGGCCCAACACAGTATTTCCTTCTGAATTTAAATCGCTTTATAAGAGCAAATATAAACATTACAGAACTGTAGTCAATGAAACTGATGAGGACAAGCATAAATTACTTGATTTATTTATCTGCTGGAAATATAAAAAAAAACTAAACCCATTTTTTATTCAGCTAAACATTTTATTAACATGTACAGGTTGTTGCTATGATAATAAATCATGTTTTGATAGTGACAGAGGTTTTTAAATGCCTTAAAATGGCCTTTTAATGTAAATATGATGCACTAAGTTTAAATAAATCTACAGTCCACAACAGTGGTGGTGAGGGTGAGTGACTGAAAGATAATTTTATTTTAAATTTCCAGACATCAGTAGCAGAATTTATATTCTACTTTCATATTTTGTAGCTTCTAAGTTGGTAGCTTGATTTGTATGAGAAAACTATTAATAGGTAAGTGGATTTGCTCTCTGGGCGACTTAAGTACTGAATCTTTAGTGTCAAGTTCAACTTTGGTGTCAGTGGTGAAGATGCTTCTGGTGAATGAGAGCCACTAAATAACCAGCTGACCTGCACTGAACAGTTACCGGGTCGATAACCTTGACAAGATATTGTGGCTGACTGGAGTGCCACTTTCTGATGTGACAGCGGACAGATAAAGGGCTGATGGGAGATGAACTGTGGTTTTGGAAAAAGAGCATCAGCAGCAGGTGTTGAAGCCAAACAGCTGCACTAAAGTCTGAGTTTCCAGCAGCTTTCAGTCTGTGCAGGAAGCGACAGGAACACGCACATCCTCCAAGAGCTGATTCTGATTTAATAAAATTTCATCAGACCCAGATATCAGAGTATACGCAGTCTCTAGTAGTTTTAATCCTGATCGGACAGCTTGTTAAAAAGTTATACAGGCTTAAATGTAAATCCTCAAACTGAATACATTGAATAAAAAGTTGTCATATACAGAGGAAAAAAACAAGACTTTTATTTTGGAAAATTTTCTTGATGTCTTGACGTGGAAAGAAATAAAGTCCAGGTAGTGTTCTCTGATAACATGTCCTAGAGTTTTGATGTTTGCAGGACAGTCGAGGAGCATTCCCAAAATGTTCTCTGGATGTTTGTGGAGTTCTTGGGACATGTTTCCTAAAGCTACAGTCTCCAGATCTTTGTTG
>NW_007577891.1:153876-156292 GCF_000690725.1 Stegastes partitus
AGCAGGTCATTCCTTAATTTCTCGTCTTCATTCACCTGCTGTCTAACAGGACAGGGCTTCATAAATTCAGATTTTGTTCCTGTTGTTATTGAAATACCTTGACTGTTAAACTAGCCAAATCTGAATATACAGATTAGAACTTTAAAAGTATATTGTGTGTTGTTTATGATTTCTAATTTGGATGTGTTCAGCCTCTCTGACTCATAAATGTCACCATCAAACACACATGTATCTGTTAGTAGAATAAACTTTTTAAAAATTGGACTAATAAAGTCAAAATTGGACAAAACTGACAGGTTGCTATTAAGTGTCATATTGCTGAGTTAATATTTAACCAATCAGGTGTTGAATAGGTGAGTGAATTCCCCATCATGCTTTGAGGCTGTGTAATCGACGGAGAGCAGCTGCAGCCCCTTAATATCTCCTGAAGTCATCGCTGCATATGTCTGCATGACGTCAGAGCAACGTCTGGATCATCTCAAATGAGCCCAGTGGCCCAGTTTTGCAAAAAAAAGACCTGCTCCATATATTATAATCGTATTTCACAGCAGGGAAAGTAGGATGGCTCAGTTCAGGTTAATGTCCCAGTAAGGCATGACGGGGAACTAAAACCGGATCACCCACATGGACTACAATCATCTTTACTGTTGTTGTTTATTCCTGTGCTTCTCCTGCAGTGATGACAAAGTGTCTGACTGGCAAATGAATCAATCAGTAATGAAAATAATATTTAGTTACAGCTCTTGTGAAAAAAAACATTAAACACTCGACTCACTCTCCTCATCAGCCGAATCCATCATCCTGTCCTACAGTCCAGCTGCAGGTGAGTTAGTGAGTTTGGAATTCAAGATACTGTTTAGAGCGAGTTCACCAATACGTCAAACTGAACCGTCTCAGGAGTGTAGCTGTCACACACACACACTCACACACACACACACACGGATGCTGACGTGACCCTGTCAGTGTGAGGTTGCTGCTGAAGCTCTCGGACACATCTGGTTCAACCGTCTCACACAGATTTTTATTCTTTGCTGTGGAAGCAGAGTGAAGCAGAGAAACTCAGACGGTGTGAAGGGGTGAAGGAATAAAGAGGAACCTTTAGTTTGAGCATCTTTGACAGACGTTAAACTTTTCAGTGTGTGTTCGTGTTTGCTGGTTTTTACTGAATGTGTGTTGATGCAGATCAACCTTCCTCCTTTGTCTTGTTCCTCCTTCACCTTCCCTTCACTGCCACGTGTGGACAATCTGTTTCTCATCATTTTATGATCTGGAAAAGCTCCACCAAGCTCTTGTTCACCCATTTAAAAAAAAAAAAAAGAAAAAAAGAAAAAAGAGCAGGTGTTCAGAATAAACACAGTGCCACTGTTAGCGCTTTGGTGCTGCTGTGAATGCCAGCTACTTCTCACCAAACCTGCAGAAACATGCTGGTAGCCTGTCGTTGGTAGAAGCTGCCAGAATCACTCAAACAGCAGAATAATCCTCTGAACAGCTCAAAGGTAGAAATGATCAGCATCTAAATCCACAAATGGACACGGCCAGCACACATCAGATTTTGAACTGTATTTTAGTTGCTGTCAGTCACTGATAAACACCAATGAAACAATTACAGTTAGAATCGAACCTGTATTTGTGTATTTTGTATTCCAGCAGGTTTAATCATCACCTCTGTGTGCAGCTGTTTAGTCATAATTATTCAGCAAATTAAAAAGGTTTAGCATAGAATATGCATGTAGAATAACCAAGTTCATTTAGTCAGGTGTTCTTAAGGACAAGTTTGATGTTTTTGTGCTTTACTTGAGTATTTCAACTTATACTTCCACTCTTTCTACCTCATTACATTTATCTTTAGTTACTTTTCGAGAGATTTTAAGATTTTATACAATTGATAATATGACAACCTTTAAAATAAAACACACTGTAAAAGATTAAAACAGTGACTTCTAACCCTTTTGGCTGTTTAGTGTGTTGTCAGGGTCACATTTCAGATGTCTACAAGCTGTTAACAGCTCCACCAAATAGCTTTTTCTCTTCCAAACTTCTCACATGGTTTCATTTCAATATTTGTTCAAAAATGATGCAATATGTCAACTAAAAGGATTAAAGGAAAAAGCTCAAAAGCTGAAAACAGATTTGTTGAACACAACTTTTTTCTTTGTTTTTCTTCCATTACTAATGTTTGGAACCTTCAGATTTATCTTCTGTCCCTGTTTATAAAACTGGATATAAAGTAGTTCAAACTACAGCAACCGTAACAATAACATGCTGCAGACACACTGATGCTTCAATATTAGTAATCTAATGGTGTTATATATAATAATGTATTGTAGGTTTATTACTTTAATCCCATTTTGCTGCTGATGCCTATGCACTTTTCATGCAAGACTTGTACTTGTAATGATGCAGATTTACAGTGGTA
>NW_007577891.1:156875-171580 GCF_000690725.1 Stegastes partitus
CTCCCCCGCCCCTCTCCGTCACTACCGTCCCCGGCTGATGACGTAGCCCCTCGGTGTTTACTATGGCGGCTGTCTGCTAATTGAAAGAAAAATGCGGCTTTTTTAACTGCAAGACGGAGAACAGTTTTTCAAAGAAAGTCGGGACATATTGCTTTTTCAGAATGACAAACAGAACCTCGTACTTTTACGACCCAGACGTGGGCAACTTTCATTACGGTGAGTTTGGTTGTCGTTGTGAGCAGGCCTTTACAAAGGGAGCTGCTGCTAAAGGAAGCTAGCTACATGCTAATCACTGCAAGGATGTGTTTCATTTTTACGTGTAGTTTGAAGCATATCACGCTTTGCAGGAACATTTGGAGACCTGTTGTGATCATTTTGAGTGCATACTTTTATTTTTAATGCAGCTTCGTGAGTATATTCCAAAGCGCTTGGTTTTGCTCATTGACTAGCTTGTTGCTATAACGTCAACAGTCTTGACGTTTATGACAGTTGTTGTCATGTTTGTGTTCCGTATTTTCCCGTTTTGGCATTTTACTGAAACGTCTAAGTGGTTTCTGCAGTCACTTTAGTGGGTTAGCACTGAATGTTGTGTAACTGTCGACAGGAAAGTAATATAATACGACACTTTATGTCATTTTCTGGCAGTGCACCGTGCGACTTCAAAGTTAAACGCTTGTTTCAGATTGTTCAGAATATGGACCCAACATGTGCAGATGTACCTAATATGGACTATTGTCTTGCAGGAGATTATTTTTCCTGTCTACACTTAAAAAAAACAAAACTGTTTAGTCTGTTCTACATATTTGATGTATTTTAGTTTGTGTAAGCTTTTAGTCTGAATGAAAAGTTACTAGATTTTAAATCAAAATCACAGTAAAACGGTGAAATAACCAAACAGCAAATACTGCAATTTAGAATATAGGTGGTCAGACTGTTAACTAATGAGTCCAACACAGTTTTTTCTCCCCATGGCTGTGAAAGAGACAGGAACCATGACACTCCTAATTTATGGACTTATTCTAACAAGTGCTCTCTTGCACTTCTATTTTATTGCTATTTTATTATTTATATCACCTTTTAAGGTTTTTTTTTTCTTTCTTAAACCTGTGACCATATTAGCTGCTACTAAGGTGATGCCAAACGAAATGTTGTGTCTTTGTAAAATAACAGTAAAGCTGCTTCTTCTCAATGCTGTAAGTCAGTTTGATTTATTCCAAGTAGACTGAAGCTTTCAGGGATTGTTTATCAGAATTGGGATCAGAATGATATTTATTGCCAAGTAGGTTTACACATATGAGGAATCTGGTAGTTTAGTGCAAACTGCTGCCTGTTGATCAACATGTGGTTCAGGCTGTGGTGCAGCTAGTTTGAGCCCAGTCTTGTTATATAATTTTACATTTTGCAGCACAACTGAGCCAGAGTTTAAACTGTTGTGTCGGTGGTTTTATAAATTTATGCAGCGCTTGTCTGATAGACTTTTAATTATGTCTTATGTGGCAATGCTCCATCACATGTTTTAAAATTGTTACCCAGAAAAATAGCAATGAGACATTTTCATGAAAGTCACTGACATTATTTGAATATTTGCACTATAATCTGAAACCTGTGCGTCTCCTTTAGGTGCTGGACACCCGATGAAGCCTCACCGTCTGTCGCTCACTCACAGTCTGGTTCTGCACTATGGACTCTACAAGAAAATGATGGTGAGGAGATGAACTGACTGATTCACCATTTGATCACAAAGAGGAAAATGCTCAAAAAGTTCACACTGTGCTTTATCAAATGTTCTTTTTCTAACCAGGTGTTCAAGCCTTACAAAGCCTCTCAGCACGACATGTGTCGGTTCCACTCTGAAGACTACATCGACTTCCTGCAGAAAGTCAGCCCCAATAACATGCAGGGCTTCACAAAGAGCCTCAACACATTTAACGTAGGAGACGACTGGTGAGTAGCGCCTTTCTTTATACAAATCATACGAACAGGGGATTTTCCTGCAGAGAGGAATTTTTGGGGAGAGGTTTTAACTTGTGCCAAGCTCATAAGAAGTGAGAATTGATAAAAACTATTAATTTTAAACCACTCATGTTAATTGGGGTTTGATTTACTTGAGCATAATTGCCTTTTTTGTTTATCAAATGCTCTAAAATGAGATGAAAATGTACAGATTTCTGTCAAAAGAGTAAAACCAACCTGGTGCATTGACTCTACGTGGACTGATAGTCGTGACTGTCATGCGTAGTCACCTGAAGCTGTTCGATTGCTTACTTACACCTCTGAAATTTTGTTGATCAGTCTGCAGCGTAAACGCAGCATTTAGCAGCCTGTTTGATTATCACAGCTGGTAGAAACCAGACTAACCCATAACCAAATGATTTTGTGTGTGTGTTTCAGTCCTGTGTTTCCAGGTCTATTTGAGTTCTGCTCCAGATACACAGGAGCATCTTTACAGGGAGCCACACAGCTAAATCACAAGGTAACGCCCACACACACACAATACAAACACACACACACACAAACAATACAAACACACAACTCTAACGGATGCTTTTAGTGTTGGTGAGAGTGAATGTGGTGGTCTGTGCTGTTGAGGCAGCTCCCCATCAAAGGCATGGTCAGCACTGATTTAGTGGTTTTTGTTGTTATTTCAGTTGCAGCCGTGTTCGCTTCCTGTCTTGTTTGTGTTTTACTACAAAGAAGCTGTTGATTAAAGGGACACACGTGTGCAGCAGATGATGCCTAAATCAGTGGACAGCTCATCCTCAGGCTGCGTTAACAATCTAATCTGTTGTTGTTGTGTTGAAACAGCAGCAACACGGCTGCTGCTTTAATGTCCCCGAGTTCTGACCAGTGAGTCCTGTGAGTCTGAGAAAAAGATTTTTAAAAATCGGCCGTGCTCTGCCAGTTGAATGAAAATGGTCCAGTCATGTCACAGGTACATCCTGGACTCTACATCACTGAGCTTATGATGCTAATATGACTTTGTTCTATTTGTTCAGTGCTTTGTCTTTATTCTCATTGCTGATATATTAACATGGAGAGAAAATGTTTACTAATGTGTTCCACAGCTGCTTGTTTTACATGATGGCAATTATTTCCGTCATTATTAAGTAAGTTTGTCGATCAGCTGATAAATGGTGAAAAAACATTCATTGCAACTTTCTCAGATGCCTTATGTTGATGAGTTTTGAGTGAATTTTTGACGTTTTTTTTCACAGTTTTTAGTTGAATATCAATGAAACTCAGCTATTACGATTGAGGCTGATTCGTTTTCTGTTGATAAAATCGTTAAGGCGCTACATGACAGTAAAGCTGCGTTAACCTTCCTGCTCCTTTATGGGGATTTTGAGACTTTTAAATTAGGGATGCACTCTGTTATTGGCATGAATGAATGAATGGTTTGTTTCGGTTACAATCTACAGTACAAACATTGAATTTGTGTGCATTCAGCTGACACAAGAATTATTACACATGCTTGAATGAAACATTTTTTTTCTCACAAAAAAATTCAACAAACTCTGTAACCGAAAAAGGTATCGGCTGAAGCCAAGGCTGATTTTTTGTCTATCCTGTACATCAACCAGTAAAGGCTTAAAAATAAAATATCTATTGAAAATTAATTGGTCAGAAATTTTACAGTTTCATTTGAAAATGTTACATAAACAATGGGTCACGCTTTACAAATATGTTGAAGTATTTTTGTCCCGTGAATGTGTTCGTATGAGAAGTGTTTTATTTTGTGTCTGCATCTGTCAGAGGACGATAATAACAGGAAGAGGTGCAGTAATATGTTAAATCTTCTCTGCAGTTAGATGCAAAAAACATTTTCATGAACTATCATTGGGCCAAAATGTTTTGGAAAATACTGGCAGGAATCTGAACTCATGCGTCCTGTTTTAACTGATGTTGACGTTTCTTTATTTTCCAGATCTGTGACATCGCCATCAACTGGGCCGGAGGTTTGCATCACGCCAAGAAGTTCGAGGTCAGAACAAAGTCCCCTGTGTTGATGTCATTCTGTTCTGCTCTTTGCGTAGTTCCAGATTAAGATGTTTCTCCTGTTTGCAGGCGTCGGGGTTTTGCTACGTCAACGACATCGTCATCAGTATTCTGGAGCTTCTCAAGTAAGACGACGCTCGACTCAGTAACGTTCACCTCATGTTCGCTGTGGGACTTTTCACAACTCTCCCACTCTGTGTGGTTACAGGTATCACCCTCGAGTGCTCTACATCGATATAGACATTCACCACGGCGACGGCGTCCAGGAAGCCTTCTACCTGACGGACCGAGTCATGACCGTGTCCTTCCACAAATACGGGAACTACTTTTTCCCTGGAACGGGTCGGTGCTGCTTTAAATATCTAAAAGATGCTTTGCTGTTAAGATAGTGTTGTTGAGGGTACGTTCTAAAAATATTCATCAGAATGTTTTGCTTATGAGCAGCACAAACAGACAAATAAGAGGTTTCTTTGTTGTTGGACCTCTTGGTGCTCATTCATTTTCAGAAGAAGTAGGACACACGAGGCTTAGCAGATGAACGGATTTACTGAGCCGCAGTGAATCTTAAAAAGTAGCAGCGAGCTTTGCTTTGTCATGTCAGAGTTTTCTGGCTGCACTGTTACAGCTCTTAGAACGTTTTAAACTGTAATTTTATTGAACTATTTCTTGTTATTTTACAGTTTTTCTCTGTTTTGTGAAAGTACAGATACAAACTAGTAAAATCACAGAAAAAAATATGGATTGACATGTTGACTTTTTATTATTTTACGGCCAAAACTATTAATATTCTGCACATCAAAACTCTGTATTTTTTTTAGTATATGTTCTGTATGGGGCTGCAAGGCTGCTCGGTGGTTAGCACCATCATCTCGTAGCTAGAAGATCCCCGGTTTACGTCCCGGTGAGGACACCCGGGATCTTTCTGCATGGAGTTTGCATGTTCTCCCCGTGCAGTGTGGATTCTCTCTGGGTTCTCCAGCTTCCTCCCACACAGTCCACGAACATGCTGAGGTTAATTGGTGATTCTAAATTGTCCATAGGTGTGAATGTGAGTGTGCTTGGTTGTCTGTCTCTAAGTGTAGCCCTGTGATAGACTGGTTACCTGTCCAGGGTGTCTCCTGCCTTCACCCTGAGTCAGCTGGGATAGACTCCAGCCCCCCACGACCCTAGTGAAGATTAAGCAGCGTATAGATGATGGATGGATGTTCTGTATGCTCTTTCACACTGTGTGATCGTAGCCACCTGATTACTGCATTTATATCTGTAAAAAATACTGTTATTCTATTAATATTTGTTATTATTTGCACAGTTTTATCAATATTTGACTGTTACAGGTTTCCAAAATGCTTGAACTTGTTGTTTTCTGGCACCGTTTTTGCTGGATTTTTATTTTTTTGCAGTGTACAACCTCATTAACTGGTTGTCTCTGTACATGTACAATAACAGATAAAATGTGTTTCTTGTAGGTGACATGTACGAGGTCGGTGCAGAGAGCGGCCGCTACTACTGCCTCAACGTTCCCCTGAGAGACGGCATCGATGACCAGAGTGAGTCCAAAAACCTGATTACTGACACATCAGAAGTTTAAGATTCCACCTGACACCGTCTCCACTGTGTTTCAGGCTACAGGCAGCTGTTCCAGCCGGTTATCAAGCAGGTGGTGGACTTCTACCAGCCCACCTGCATCGTCCTGCAGGTCAGTCTGAAGACAGCTTCAGGTCCAAATCTGACGTCGTGTGTCATGTAGTGAAATTATAAATGACTGTGTGTTTGCAGTGTGGAGCCGATTCTCTGGGCTGCGACCGGCTGGGCTGCTTCAACCTCAGCATACGAGGGCACGGGTGAGACTTAAATCACACGTCTCCTGGTTAAAGTCGAGTGTGTTGTTTTGAAACAGCAAACGTGTCTTTGACTGATTTGGAAGGTTAGGCGCTTTATGTCGACTGTATTTCATCTTCATTAGTGACGTCTCTTCCTGCTGGTCATGAATTTATTTCCTCTCTAACAGTAAAACACATTACAGGAGTCTCACAGTCTCCTGCAGGTTAAACTGGGCTGAAAAGATTCACTATAAATGAACTGAGATCAGCAGCGCAGCAGCAAAAAGGCTGTGAATAAGAGAAACAGTAACTGAGCAGTCTTCTAGTCACCTCATGTCCATGTCCACTTTTATTCTGAGCAGTAGAGCATCACTCAGAGCTCCTGCTGCTCACTGTGAACTAGTTCAACTCAGAGCCCTCATTTGAATAGAAACGTTTAGGCGCTGCATGTCTAAAAATGATATAAAAACCCTGGAAACATACTGTAGGTGGAAAATACAAACCACAAATGCATTTAAGTTATGAGTTTAACATAAGATATTGATCCCTCATTGAGAAAATTTACATTCCAGCAAATAAAACGTAGTAAGAAACAAGACAAGAAAAGCAAAAATACAGCAAAGATAAAAATAAAGACTGTTTTCCTGATGTGCCATCAGTACATCAACATGTACTGATGGCACATGATGGATGATGCACCCAGCTGATGTGTAGAATTATAGATTTATACAGAACAACGGTGTTTGATTTCTGTTGTTGCACCTGAGAAGTTATAGAAAGAAAAGATCAGTTACATCATGGTGGAGAAGAAAAAAAACATGGATGCTGTTGCACCAGAATGGCTGCAAAAAGAAAACAGTGTCAGATTATGAATATACACACATATTGATATGTTAAAACAGATGTAATAAATAAAGATAACAGCTGCCTCTTGTCTTTAACATGTGTGTGCATCCTGTTGTGTCTTCCAGCGAGTGTGTGGAGTTTGTCAAGAGTTTTAAGATTCCTCTGCTGGTGCTGGGAGGAGGAGGGTACACTGTGAGGAACGTGGCTCGCTGCTGGTCAGTCTGACACACAATCAATAAATGAATCAGTGGCTTTAACAGCATCAATATCAAAAAATATCCAGCTGCAGCTCGGTCAATGAGAGTAACCTGTTGTTGTTGTTTTGTGCTGCAGGACTTTTGAGACGTCTCTGTTGGTGGATGAGTCCATCAGTGATGAGCTGCCGTATAGCGGTGAGTTGTTCTTCTGCATCATGTCGTGTTTCTTCAGGTGTCTTCTTGTTGCCCAAAGTGGCTAAATGTGTCCTAAAACATGTCCTGTGTCAGCGGCTCACACAGAAACTGAATTAATCAGAGCTGCTGCTGAGCATCTTTAGTCTTTAGCGCCATCTACTGGAGGTTCAGAGGAGCTGTGAGGGTTTTTACAGCAAAGCTGTTGTTAGAAATTACATCACGCTTCATGAATGAACCTACGATGTCTGCAGGGATTGGTTGAGCTCTCTGTGACTGTCATGAGTACACAGAGCTAGAGGTGTTGGATCGGCTTTGTTTCAGTTAAACTAACAAGTCATAGTTGAACCTGTTGAGCCCTCAGGTGTCCTCTGAGCACATCTGCAGGTTCACACATGTTTCATCAGCAGTGGTTTAATAGAGAATCAACTTAACTTGGACTTGAAACCAGTTTTATTTCTTCAATATGCACATAATCTGTGTTTCTGCACATGTAATATACAATCAGGTCTACAGAACTGTGTAAACCGTCATATCCAGTTATTAGGCTGTTGTTTTGTCAGTGGGTTGATTTAATGTTTAGGAATTTTAAACAATCAAGTTGTATTGCTAAGAAAGTATTATTGCTATATTGTTATCTCACACTTTAGGATTTACTTTTAGAGTTAAAATATTTTGAGAATTAGACTCAGAAAAGCAAGTTAGGAATCCTACACTTGTGTGTTTAGAAGTTTTTAGGAGCTACTTTTACATCTGAGTGGATCATTTGTGATAAACAAGGACATGAGGAATGTAGAAGACAAGGAGCTGAAGTCATTCCTGTTTGTCTGATGCCCTCCACTTTTATTCTCTTTCCTTGCAGAGTATTTTGAGTACTTTGCTCCAGACTTCACGCTGCATCCGGATGTCAGCACTCGGATAGAGAACCAGAACTCCAGACAGGTACCAACATCGTCCAGTACTTTCATACATGCGTTCATTTCCCCCAAACCTGACGGCATCTGAACGTGTCGTCTTCATGTCTTCATCCTGCTTCATTTCCTGTGAAAGTTCTGATTTAAATTACCGTGTTGGACCCGGTAACATCTCCGTGTCACTTTCAACACGGCATAAGTCTGAACTGCTTCGACTTTCACTGATTGATAAGATTCATAAGATTCTAGCATTCAAGAAACTCACCAGTAAAACATGTGTTCCAGGTTTTGGCTAAATGTTAACAGCAGCTGAGGTTTAGTTTGTTGCTTCCAGCTGTTTGTAGGAGTTTTTCCTCTGAGTTCAATAAATACCTAAAATATCTGGCAGCAGCAGGATCCATATGAGCTTCTCCAACGAGAACGAGCTGCACACATGAAACAACAGCAGTAACTTCACTAATTACTTCTAAAACCTCCAGAACATGACGACAGGATTGAAGGTGAACTGAGTCACAGTTCATCAGCTGTAGTTAAATGAGGTCCATCACAGCTCTCAGGATGTTACTGTTCTATAAAAGTAGGATCCATTTACTAAACTCCAAATATTTTTCTGTCATATCAAGTTTTTTATTAGTTGTTTTTAACTTTCACAGCCTGACAGCAGGATGTTTATGTTATTGTCAACATGAATGCCTCCGAGCCTACAGATAGAAGAAGAGCTAAATATTAAAACAACCTCAGAGCTATGAAACACATTTTATGTAGTTCAATAAATTATCATAACACTTAGAGAGAATTTACAGGGTTTAGCTAGTTGTAAATAAACTTGGCTGTTTGTTATTTATACAGTTTGACAATCTTGTTAGTAGTTTGGATTCAGTCTTTAGCTTATTATGTATCAGACATCGAAGTGAACTTTATTGTTATCTCTACATGTGCTCTTAAATACAGAGAAATTGAAATGTTGTTTCTCAAAGTCTTACGGTGTACAAAAAAGAAAAATATAAACATATATATATCAAGAATACAAATACATAATCACTCGATGTACCGTCTAACCTCACACTCTAATCATCTGAATGAAGCTGGGAGGAACAATAATGGAAATCTGACCTATGTCTCAATGACAGTTAACTCAAACAGACTGACAAACTAACTTCAACACTTTAACTTTAACAGTCTGATGAAGCGTCAGTGTTACGTATCCATGATGTCTGAACCGGTTTGTGAGCCTTTCTTCTGGTCCTACATGTGTCTGAATGTTCACGGCTTCCTGTCTTCGTCTCGTCGCTGCAGTACTTGGAGCAGATCCGTCAGACGGTGTTCGAGAACCTGAAGATGCTGAACCACGCGCCCAGCGTCCAGATCCACGACGTTCCGTCCGACATGCTGAGCTACGAACGCAACGACGAGCCCGACCCGGACGAGAGGGGCGCCGAGGAAAACTACACCAGGTCAGAGACGATGAGGAGTCACACATAAAATCATCCTTTATTAACCCCACAGCAACAAAGGAGAGAGAAAACCATTTAGGAAATTAAAAATAAACAAAAAATGTACCTAAGCACTAGCGCAGATCATCCACATTCCTCTAGATGTTGAAATAATATTGCACATGTGAATGGTATTACAGATTCTTTAATGAGCAGAAATAGTGATAGACAAATGCTAATATGGCTCAGGTTTGTCCCAAAGTAGAAAAATACTGATGTTGCACAGACTCTTATATACAGGTGCTGGTCATATAATTAGAATATCATGAAAAAGTGTATTTATTTCAGTAATTCCATTCAAAAAGTGAAACTTGTACATTATATTCATTCATTACACACAGACTGATGTATTTCAAATGTTTGTTTCTCTTAATTTTGATGATTATACCTGAATACTAATGAAAATCCCAAATTCACTACCTCGGAAAATTAGAATATTGTGGAAAGGTTCAATATTGGCGACACCTGATGCCACGCTCTAATCAGCTAATTAACTAAAAACACCTGCAAAGGCCTTTAAATGGTCCCTCAGTCTAGTTCTGTAGGCTACACAATCATGGGGAAGACTGCTGACCTGACAGTTGTCCAAAAGACAACCATTGACACCTTGCACAATAGGGATATGGAACTTTAGAACTTTATGCATTAACGTTTGTTGTCTGCAGAACTGTTGTCTGAATTTCTCCATCTTGAATTCTTCAGGCCAGAAGCAGCGAACGAGTTCTACGACGGCGACCACGACAACGACAAAGAGAGCGACGTGGAGATCTGACGGCTCCAACGCACACCTGAAACGTTTCTGGAGGAACCTAAAAGACTCTGAGCTGTCCTGCCTCCATCAGAGCCGCCATGACGCTGCACCACAGTCGTGTAAATAACGTCGCTGAGTTTGTTTTCAGCCTCAGCGACGTTCGAGCGAAGTACTTTTTAAGACGTGAGGTTTATCAGCGTCCATCCATGTAAAAACAACCTTTATTTTGTTTCTTCCCTGTAAGCGCACAGTTTTATTCCCACTTGTTTTCCTTTCGGTGTTTTCTTAGTAATGAAATGTGTTTGGCTTTTCGAGGCTGCAGCTGTAGATGGACTTTCTGTCAGTTGGTCGGATTTAAGAGCAGCTCTGCGTGACACCGAGGGTTTTTTTTTTTTTCACATGCGCATCACCTTGTAAGTTTGAAGCAGGTGTCAAAGAAAAGGCACGAGGAAGGTTTTGATTTATTTCACCTTACGGGCGAACACGAGGGCGCCTGCCAGGATCCATTAGTCACACATCAGCCGGTTCAGATGTTTAGAACCACGCAAAACTGCTTTTTCTTCTTCTTCTTCTTCTTCTTCCCTCCAAACGTACAGATAATTCAAAATGTCATTTCAGTTCAACGCTGTTCTGATTTTTACAGCCTCTCTGGAGCTGTATGTCTGGTGTTGTTCATGTGCCTTACAGCTCTGAGAAGCCGGAGCTGGGCACTTTCACTTTAACGCTGATTTGGATTCTCACAGGACGGAGCTGCTCCCCTCCTGCCTTTTCATTCCTTTTTTCTATTTCTCGTCACATTACTGTACATACGGACGTGATGTATGAACTGTTGTTGATGTAGGAGAAGAGCGTTGGCGAGGCTGGCAGGAATCAGAGTACAACTTTATTACAATAAACTCATGACAGATGTACAGTTACTAGAAACACCTCCAGTCCTCTTTTAGCCAGAAAACAGCTTTTATGTGATTTTTGATATTGTCATTGATTTGTTTTTAATAAAAAAAAAAATGAATAGAATCCCACCTGTGTGTGTGTCAATGTATTAAATCAGTTTCCTTCGCCGCCACTAGAGGGAGACAAAAAAACAACCAGGAAGCAAAGCCAAGGTCACATAGATTTTATTCCTCATTCATCCAGTGATATGTTCTTACACAACAAACAGTACTTCAGGAGAAACACACACCTGCAGAATTTTAACTTCCTCTCGTGCGTCAAGCAAATCCAAAGCAGAGCGACAGGCTGCGATGCTGGATCAGACGAGCACAGAGAGGTTTAGATGCTCCTGTGTAAACTCAGCCCAAATACATCCGTTTATATCGTGACATCAGGGGCAACGTTTAAGCCAGAAAATGCTTTTTTTTTTTTTTCTCCACCACCTGAGGCCCAAAAATCTGGACACACAGGATTCAAATGCCAGATTTTCACTTGCATGCAGATCCAGCTAAAAATACAAGTTTTCTCTCATTTATTTACTTTTTTTTTTAAAATAAGCTCCAGGCTGGTAATAATAAGCAATTCCAAGATAAGCAGGCAACTCAAGCTCCGTTTATGATAGATCTGTTTATGAAGTGTGCAGGCTGACAAACTGATGGCCGTCACTGAACTTAACACAAAGACAGAATCGTAGAAACATGCATTTAAAGAGAGAAGTGATGGTTTCCTTTTGAAGTGTAAAACGTCTTATCTGCACTGCAGATGTGATAAAATGTAAACGTTAAAGGTCTGAACGGTGCTTTGAGTGCAGATGGGTTTTGTGTTCAGTCGGTATCAGGATGGCAGCCTGCTCGTGTTCTGGATCTCTGACTGCAGCCAGAGAGGCAACACTGACAACTACTAACTTCAGTTCAAATAAATAGCTTCATTCACGTTATACCGTATAACTTCTAAAAACACATACGAGGCTGAATTTACCACAGCAGAGACTCTGAGCAACATCTGATTAGTATGAAAGGTTCAAAATGCGACTTTCTTCTCCAGTTAAAGGTTTTACAGACACATCAGAGGCAGCAGCAGTGAATCAGGGACGAGTTCCTCAACATGGAGGCTCAAATATTAGCTAGCAATGATTCAGGGAAAGCTGAAACGGAGGGAAGAAGGGCAGCGACCGGACGTCAGGGTTAAAGTGCAGAGTGTGACAGGTGGTGGCACTGTTGGATTGTGGGAAATGTAGTTTATTTCTGCTTTCTACATCAGCGGTCTCCAACCTGTTTTGCACCACGGACAGGTTTAAAGAAAAAATATTTTCAACAGACCGGTCGTCACACACGTAACAGATAAGAAGTGTTCAAAATAAGTAAAATTACTCTTTATTGCTAAACATGTTTTGACTTTTTCTTCTGTCTCAGCATCAATCTTTTCAAAGACGCTCTCCAGAGAAGTTAGTTTTTTTTTTTATTCGTTTCAACGATTCTGTTTAATAGCTGGACATGAAAACTGACAGTCAAGTCCCAGAAACAAGCCCAGACGGAAGGGATGGGAAGACGAGCTTGTCATTTTTCAAAATAAAACATCCTGCAGAGTCCGCCAGAAACTAATTAAACCTTTTTATTCTTTCTGTGTGGGACGGTACCGGTCTGTGTCCCAGTGGTTGGAGACTGCTGTTCTAGAGACAGCAGCACACAGCAGGGCTACACTGTTACACTGGTTGCACCGATGTATGAAAAGTTGTTTAAATGCTACATGTTAAGCATTACCTTGTTGTGAGTTCCAATAGTGGTTCTTTCCTAACAGAGTCTATAAATGGTTATAAACTGGACTAAAGTTGCAGATAAATATTTTTTCCACAGAAAGGATCTGAGACTTCTTGTAAGGCAGCTTGTCTTTGGCTTTATTCGAGGCAGTGGTAAATATGATTTTCATTTCTGCGTCAATTTGCTGTTAGCCATAAATCTGCCACAACGTGGAACGAGTGTCTTGGAGAGTTTTTTTTTCTTAACATTTTAAATAACTTTTGCTGAACTCTCTGTAATACTAACAATGTTGGCTAAAGGTTGTGGTGGTTGGTGGTCGCTGTGCATGCAGACGTTTAGAGGGAGAGACCTGAGTGTTAGCCACATTGCTTTCTGATGCTATAATTCACAGACGTCCCATAAACACCTCACATGCACCAGTAGATGCTGCTGGATGTACCGTGCACAGAGAAGCCTCTAGTCTCCCACAATGACTGAAGTAAAGAGCTCTAATGTATTAAAGTTAAACTGAGTGAGGTAATCTACCTGTGCAGGGCCCAGAGACACTCAAACAGGTGAACCGGTGGAACCAATGAAAGTGTTAAGTTGACAGATTTTAGGTGCACTGCCTGTATGTCCTGGTGTCTGGTTTCTCAGGCTCGGTCTGCATCTTCGCTCTGGCTAACGTCTACAAAATACTAAATTCAAAACCAACAGCCCATTTGTTCTGTCATCAGTGTTCTAAATGTTAATGGACTACAGGAGCTTGTGCTGCCGTGTTAAGGCCTCTGGGACAGAACCTGGCACCAGGGCCGCCTGCCACGCCAGAGTCAGGTCTATTAATACATCCATGACCGAGGTGCAGCATTCTGGGACGGGCCGGAGAAAGTAAAGCAGAGACTTAAAGGCTCATCAAGCATGAACCAACGAAGGCAGCGACAGGAGGGCAGGGACGGCGGTGACAAACAGCAGCAGATGGACAATATGAGGAGTCCTACGCTGTGGAAACAAAGCGGCTCCAAAACAAGCTTTACAGGAGCAGTTGTTGAATCGCTCCACCTCTGGAGGATGGAGGAACATCTGTGTCTTACTGTCAGTTATTACAAATGTTGTAAATTTGGCAGAGCGTAGCTGCCTTGTACCTCGACCCCGGCGCTGCTGGTTTAACGAAGCCTTTTCGGTCTAAACTACCCCGATGTGTGCTGCGGTGCTTCTAATCTGTGCTCGTGTGTGGAGCTGTTTCTGCCCTGACGTTACAGCCCGGTTTAACAGTTCGGAGGTGATGGCTGGTGGGGGGTGTGGGGGAGTGTTCGGGGCCTACAGCTCTTCGCTCTCGTACAGCGGGGCGGTGTGCTGGGCCGGACTCTCCACCGTCAGAGCGGGAACGTGGCTCAGAGACGACAGCAGCTTCAGCGTCTTGGAGCCGGGGGGCGCCGTCTTCATGGCCGGGGTTGTGCGAGCTGGAGGGGGCGGAGAAAGGAGAGAACGTAAATGTTCCTCCATCGATTCAGACTGTGGCTTGTTGTGTTGCTTTGTTGTTAATCAGTCTGTAGAAACCAGAAAAAGAAAAAGCTGTCATGTTACTGCAGCACATCTAAAGCTGGTCTTTATCCGCTGGCCTCCTCCAGAGCAGCAGATACCATCAGCGGTGCCACCAGGAGCAGCGACACATCTCACTGCTGCTTGGCTAAAAATTCTTTTCATGCCAGGTTGTCTGAAAATAACTCTTCTGCCGTGCACGTCACAGCACAGAACAGCACGCCATGGATCGCTGCCAGATATGTTACCAGCACATTCTTAACTGGGAACAATGGGTCCACAGCTGTC
>NW_007577891.1:172945-191174 GCF_000690725.1 Stegastes partitus
GATACATCCACATCTTAAGTTACTTTTTAGGGTCTTAACTCCAATATTTACACGATAGGTTAATACAAAGCACCAGTAACACCAGCAGTCTAAACTAAATCCTCCACAGAGCTGTTATGAACTGTCGTCTGCAACATAAACCATCCTCTCCTGCACAATCTCCATCTACTGAGGTCCGTTCTGGTTCAGATGAAGCACTCTAAACTCACTTTCCTCCTCAGGTGAGCAGTGCCGCTCATGTGGAACCTCTCCACAGAGCAGATGGTGTGTTACGTGATCGAGCAGAAACCTAATAGCTGCGCTGTGTTTTCCTGGACGGACTCGACAGTCATCGCCGTGACTCGCTGGTTGTTCTTCAGGTGAGCCCAACAGCTCGGTGCCTCCCAAGTTCATCAGGTTTCCGCTCGATCGCATAACACAGCATTTGTTTGACGTGTTCCGGGGAATAGAGCGTTATTCACCGTGGCGCTGAGCACACAACATCCTCCATCTGCTGTTTGGTTTTATGGCCTTGGCTCCTATGGTAACTACCAGACTATCTCGCGCAGCACATGGCCGAGACGGGCACAGAAAGCTGAACACACTTACTGCCGACATCCAGCCTGGCGTTGCATGTGGACATCCCAGCTTCGTTGATGGCAGACAGAGTGTACCAGCCAGCATCGGACTTCATCACCCTCTCTAGCAACAAGCACTGCCGGCCGGAGCCGTCCTGGTACAGACTGTGGAGAGACAAGAGCTTCAAACTGTGGAATGCAAAACGCCTAAAAGTAAAAATAAAGAAATAAAATGAAAATAAAAAGAGAACTAATGTACAATTCTTTTGCATGGAAGTGCATTTTGTATAGCCTAGTATGCACATCATCCGACAGCACTAGTTGTAATCAGAGCTGCACAACAAAATAAGCCCCTTGATTCTCACACATATTTTTAATAATGTTAAAAATCGCTGTGCACGTTACTTTTTCTTTTAAACCCAAACTGGCCAATTTATTTTGTTTTCATGTGGCAAAAAACATAAATATCACTTTGCAATGTGGGGAAACATAACTAACCCTCTTATTACCTTCAAATTTCCTTTGGTTCAATTTGACCCCAGCAAATTTAAACCTCCAGAAAATATCATAATTAAAACTGCTACTCACGTTTATGTGTAAATAGCCCTTTAAATAAAACTGAAAAAAATATGTTTATGACTTATTTAGAGATGCTATAGGAGGGTTAAGAATGGGCAATACATAACTGGAAATGTACAAATCGTGCAGCAACAACGGCTCAACAAAGTAATATCAAATGTTTTGGCCCTTTACGTGCATCAGAATCTTCTACCAGCCCGTAGATAACTTTGTCATTTAGTTTTGAGCACATAGTGTACAGTTGTACTTTTAAGTTTTTGAAAACTGCCAAACAACATACAGATGTGGAGAGTACATTTCCATGGAGATGCTTATTAAAGGAGCTGCTACTTGTGTTTGCTACCAGAGAGGAAGCTCTTCAGCAGGCTGCCGGGATCCCATTAAAGGAATTACTGCTTCAAGTACACTTGAATATTATCCAGGAATAGGACAAGAGCTGCCTCTTACCTCATTCTGTTGGGGTCAATGCGCAGCATGTCTTTATCTTTCTTCCAGAAAAGCTGCGGAGGAGGAGAAGCATCCACTTTACACTCTAACCTAACGGTGTCGCCTTCTAGAGCTCTGGAGTTCAACATCTTCTGGACGAAGGTGGGAGGACGGAGAACTTCCTGAGCTGCAGACAGGAGGACAAGTGGGTTCAGTTCTGTCTCACTCTGGTGTAGATTTACTGAATCAATCCCCATCATCAGCTCACTCTACTGAGACAAACTTCTGCTTTACCTAATACATCGAGCCTCATGGTGAATCTGCTCTCCCCGGCTCGGTTTCTGGCCACACACTCGTACACGCCGGCGTGATGCACCGTGACGATCTCTATGATGAACGAGTGCATCCCTTTTTCACACACCAGCATCTTGTGGTAGTCGTCTGGACGGATGGCTTTACCGTCCAGGTACCAGCACACGTCTGGGGTCGGGAGGCCTCCAACCTGAAGTCATAACAAAGTTTTTTCACCCCTTTATTTAATTTTCACATCAACTGCCATCGTTGCATTGACTGTATATTTCTGAGGGAGCCCTGATCTTGCAGTTATAAAGACTTGAGTGTCAAATGTGAAGCCCGTAGCGAGATTAACCTTGAAGTCGATCCTGCAGAAGCGTCCCTCCTCCACTGTGAGGTCCGGGGGGATCTGCAGGAAGCGAGGAGCGTAACATTTCTCCTGGATAGCTGATCCCTCGTTGCCCCTCTCGTCTGTCCCTGAGTGGTGCCTCCCCCTGCAGAGAAACATTACTTATTTATAACCTCATTTTACCTCACTTTCACTGACTGAATACTCGTGAACAAACACAGGCAACCACATTAACGCCGATATCGGTTCTGTTTCTGTCCTCCATGGCATGGATACTGCACGGCAGGCTCTCCAATGATAGGCAGCTGGAGTTACAAGACACTCAGTAGACGTGGGAATATATTTATGGCCCCACACGATGTAGAGAAAGTTAATACAGGCTATTAATATGAATGGATGCTTTACTGGAAATGTTCAATGTATAAAATCTGCTCATTTCTACATCATATTAAATAGTTGTAATCAAGTAATTTAAAAATCAGTTTGGATATGAGTGATTCAGGTCAGTGTAAGTTTGTTTTTTTCATGATATCACACTTAAACATAAAAATGTTTTCTCCAAAATAGTAAACGACTATTTACTGCTTCTGTGATGTCACCTAATAAAGCAGTTATGTGCCCTCAAACGGACACAATCACAAAGCTTCAATTATTTCTGCCGTGGAGTGAAAAACAAAGCGATCATAATTATTTTTCATCCACAACACTGTTATGCTGAATCGTTCAAGGCTCTAATGATCACTGGAAGCCTGGGTTAATAATTACATGCGGTATTGATGTATAAATGGTGTTTACCAGAGTCCACCCGTGTGTCTTCCTTCTGGTGAGTCTGGCTGTAACAGAAAACAGATCAGCATGAAGAGGTGTAATCGCAGGTTTCAGATTTGAGAACTAATCATAGAGGTCGACCGGATGACAAAATGCCAGGAGGGTAACTCTGTGCGTGTGAGAGTGTATGTTCTGACACAATAGTCCTGTTGTCACCAGTGAAAGGGGCTCGTTCCCAGAAAAGCAGGCCAGAAATAGCCGCTGACAAACCTTGTTGGCTTGACAGGACGGGGTGTGTGTGTGTGTGTATGTGTGTGTGTGTGTGTGTGTGTGTGTGTGTGTGAACGTATGCGATGTTTCGTGTTGTGTGCGACAGAGAGAATAGATGGTGCAAAGCCCTGTGTGTGACAGAGGCTTTTTGACAGAACAATCCTGCACACACACACACACACACCCACACCCACACACACACCCACACACACACACACACACACACTCACACACACACACACAGAGCGAGCAGGTCAGAATGACAGCATGAGGCAGCTCACTGATGATTATGCTGCCCGGCTCTTTCAGCTTTGGGCCTGGGAGCCCATCAGGAGGCCCTGAGAGGGAAACCGGCTCCCCGTGCAGCCATTCAGACCCAAACGACTGCATGAATGTGTGGTCTTTTTGCTTAATAGCAAAATGAAAGCTAATGCGTTCTGGAGCAGAGCCAACATAAACGTCAGCTCTGCAGCACACATCGGTGCAACCTGAAGCACACTGTTGGGATCGAAGGACTTCTGTATTAAGGGCTATTCCATCGCAAATCATCGAGTCCTTCTGAGAGATCATCGCTGATTCGCTGGAAACTTTTTTTCTCATAACCTGTAAATATTCAAAATGTTATCTGTAAAATTTTAACTGTTAAATAATTTCCAAAAAACATTTTTTAAGATAAAAACGTCCTTTGGCCACATTTCAAGCAATGAAATTTGAGATTTTTCTTAGTTATATTTAAAGAACCACCCTGAAACTCCACAACTCTTTGTTTTAACATCCATCCATCCATCCATTATCTATACACCGCTTAATCCTCACTGGGGTCGTGGGGGGCTGGAGTCTATCCCAGCTGACTCAGGGTGAAGGCAGGTTCACCTGGACAGGTAACCAGTCTATCACAGGGCTACACTTAGAGACAGACAACCAAGCACACTCACATTCACACCTACAGACAATTTAGAATCACCAATTAACCTCAACATGTTTTTGGACTGTGTGGGAGGAAGCCGGAGAACCCAGAGAGAACCCACGCTGCACGGGGAGAACATGGAGACTCCACACAGAAAGATCCCGGGTGTCCTCACCGGGACACAAACCAGCGACCTTCTAGCTGCGAGGCAACAATGCTAACCACCAAGACACCTTGCAGCCCTTTCATATTTAAATATTTTAAATATTCTCACAGATAATCACATATTATTTGATCTACTTTATAAATATTGCTGATAATGAATCAGAGACATGATGCGAAATGATGAGAACATTTCAGGCTTTTATGTTCCTAACAGTCCTTGAAATATTGTCATTGAAACTTAGCTCTATGATGAAACACTTCCAGGGAAATTAGAGACGGTCGAGCAGAAATTGCTCTAAAAAACTGATGACTTGAGATGGAATGACCCGTAAATGAGGCTCACTAACAAAATAAATGCTGTACCTGGTCCAGTTGTGAGTCTGAAAGATTATCTTGGTCAAACATGTAGGTAGCGTTGTCTGGACCCAACAGCCTGCGAGCCATACGCTCCTCATAGGATAGTTTCTGTCAAAACGAAGCTGCATGTTGTTAAATAGTCATTTTTCCACACACACACATATAAAGTGTGTTACTGAGTATGCTACAGAATTCTACTCTGCTCTGTACAAGAAGGCACACGCTGTCAGTGGGCTGCAGGCTGTGTGTTGTTGGGGGAATGTTGTGTGAATGATGTGTAGGGCTCTTTTTCACCTCTCCCTTTGCAGGACACACAAACAAACACACCTGGTTGGTTCTCCTCCTCGCCTCCTTTGAGCGAAGCTTCTTTTCCAGATCCTGAATGAGGGCGTCTTTGGAGCCCTGGATGTCTTCATCTGTGGAGCGAGCGGAGGAAGGCCGAGGAGCTACAGACTTCTTCAAGATGGGTTTGGGAAGGCTGGGGAAAAAGTAAAAGAAGAAAAGGTAAATAACAAACCTTTATTCACTAGTTGTGGAAATGTAGTCTGATCTACAGCGCTGACAGAAATTAGTAGGACTCTGTCAAGTTTTCCACATTTTGTTGCTTCAGACTCTTCATCTGCACAAGCTGCTCCACAATGACAACAATAAAAGACTGAAACATCCCATTTACAGAAGTATTGAAGCCCTTTACTTGGTTCAAGGAAGCAATGATGGCCTCAAGTATTCCTAGGAATGATCCCACAAGCCTGTCAAACCTTTCTTTTGGAAGTTTCTCCCAATCTGTTTAATGGAATCCTTTAAATTGGCCAAATGGGGAGCATTGGTGTAAATTCATTTTCAGGTCTCTCTAAAGCTGCTTTATTGGATTCAGATCTGGACTCGGCTGAGTTTTTCTATGTTGTCTTGGCCGTAGACTTTGGGTCATTGTGTTACTGAATTGTAAACCTGGCTGAAGTCCTGAGCACTCTGGGCAAGACTTTTGTGATGATTGCTCTATATTTTTTCTGCATCCCTCTCTGCTAACTCTCATCTCCGTCCCTGAAGCTGCCACCAGTGTCTGACAGTAGGGACGGTACTATGCTGTTTGGAATTGTGGCCAAACAGTTTAATTTTTCTTCCCTCGGTCCAGAGGATTTGGCTTTTCATGGTCTGAGCATCATTTATGTGTCTCTTAATGAGGAACGTCTTATGTGTGGCCTGTCGGTGAAGTGCTGCACTGACGGGCTCAACGCTCTGTACAAAGAATTCAAACAGACCACCGAGTTCCTGGTTATCTGTCTGAACAAGGCCCTTCAGACTCCTCCAATCAATTTGTAGAAGCATCTCAAGGACCTCTGACAGAAATAGGATGCACCAGAGCTCAGCTGCGAGTGTCATAACAAAACACTCCAACTGCTTTGTCACTGTGGAGCAGTGGGTGAAGAATGACAACAAACTATTTAATCTGTTCTGAGACGAATCTGAAACACAACAGTGTGAACACTTTCAAAAGGTCTGAAATCCGTCCGTATGCAGAGTGCTTTCTATTCAGATTTCTTACTTAATTAGTGAAGAAATATATACGCAGGTTAATAGTGTTCAATGTTGTTTTCACTTTCATACATTTGCTAAATAGTTAAACTTGTACAGTATCGTGCCATCATTCCTGCTGAGGCTGTCATTTTTTCTGGTTAGTTGGAGGATGTACATTTGAAAGTAGTAATTTACCAACAGCTGGCTCCACAATTATTATGTTTAACCTTAAATGTTGCTGTGTAAGAGGAGGCAGGTCTCAGGTTCCCTTTCTGGGTGTTAGAATTTCAGAAACAAACAAAAATTCTGTGACTTTTTGGCAGAACTGGGCTGAACTGCAGGCAGAGAGGGAAGAAGACAAGTAGTTAAAAAAAAATGTATGTAGGTAAAATATCTATAGCATGTCGAATCACAATTTTGTCTCAGTGTGGGAGGGAACCTGATTCCAGGATTTTTACATTTTTGCCAAAATAATGAATCAAAGAATTTTAAAAAATGATTTATAACTATGTTTTAGTGCACAAAGGAGATTTGCTGTTGCCTCAGAACTGCAGGACTTTAAATTGTCGTGTAAAATGAGCCAACAGGAAGTAAAAATTAAATAGGACTCAGAAGTTGCTTTGAGTTTAGAAGGTTAACCTTAAGTTGAACTGACAGTGTTTGTATCCAGGCACACACTATGTACAAGCATTCATATTATCACGTTAAATCTGTGGGGAGGACTGGGATTCAGACTGTTCAGGATTTCAACCCAGATGGTCATCATATGATGTTTTTTAGTCCGATTTTCCACCTCTTAGGTTCTTCAAAGCATCTATTCTCTCAGTTTAACTCAGATGACAGTTTATCAGGTGCAATCAGGTAAAACCAATGCAGCCTCATACAACAGTTTGGGGGAAAACACACACCTCAGTGCCCAGGTTTTGTTCAAACAGTCTTAGAGAACAGTTGATTCAGCTTTATGGTCAATTACAGTTTGTGGTGCTGTTGAACTGTGCAGCAACATGCACAGAGAAGTTTCTCTCATTCGGCCTACCCTCATAAATGGGATGAACAGAATAACAGAAATCAGCCTGCACTTATCTGAAACGTGCAAATAAAATGAAAGTATACTTCAACTCACATGCTTGGCGTTCCCTTATAGCTGGCGGGCAGCGAGACCACAGCAGGCGGTACCCTGTTCTGACTGTTGGGAGTGTTGGGCTGTGGGAGAGAGGAGGAGGAGGAGGAGGAGGGAGGAGAGAGAGGGGAGCGAGGGAGGGAAGGGGACACCGGGAGAGGTTGCTGAGGGAGGGAGGATGGAGAGGAGGAGGCCCTCATGGGGAGGAGAGGGCTGGAGGGAGCAAGTGGGGAGCGGGATGGAGAGGGGAAGCCGGAGCTGGGAGACAGTTTGGAGGAGAGAGGGGAGAAGGGGGACTGGGAGGGCAGCACCGAGCAGAGGTAGGCAGCTGAGGCTGACAGGGAGTCCTGGTTAGCCGGCAAGGTGGCGCTGCCCAGACCGGTGGCACTGGGGACGCTGGGGGTGAGGGTGATGGTGGAGCGCATGGTGGTGCGAGGGAGGGTGGATGAGGGGGAGGGGGAGGGGAAAGGTGAGGACGAGGTGGTGGCAGAGGGGCTGAGTAAAGGGGTGATGGTGGGAAAAGGAGGTGCGATGGAGGAAGCCGGGGTGGTGATAGGAGAGCTGAGGCTGGAGGAGGACGGGGAGGACTTCCCTGTTCCGTTGGCCTGAGTCTGGATCTGTGTCTGGGCCACTGACTGGTTCTGAGTCTGACTGAGGCTCAGCGACTGAAGCTGTGTCTGGGCCACTGACTGGTTCTGAGTCTGACTGAGGCTCAGCGACTGAAGCTGTGACTGAGTCTGAGACACAGACTTTGACACTGACTGAGTCTGAGAGAACGACTGACTATGTGTCGACACAGACTTGGTCTGACTCTGCGTCTCCACAACATTTTGACTCGTCTGGGCACTGCTGAGGGTTTGCTGGGAGTTGTTCTGGTTCTCCTGGGCCTCCTTCAGCACGCTCTCGTAGCTGGGTGCTTGGAAGGCCGGCTGCGACTGAATGAAGTGCCTCGGACGCTCATAGTTGAAGGCACTGGGAGGGAAGGCACTGGGGGTGAAGGTAGGCAGGTCCGACAGGTTCATGTTGTTGTTGCCTCCTGACTGGGAGGACTGGAGGAGAGAAGACACTGACATTTACAAAAACTGAAAAAGATGGAGTTATGCCATTTCTGATGTAATGAAAAAGAGGCTTTGATAAACTTCCACACATTTCCATTTGCTGGGCTGAAGCTAATTAACATGAACATGAAAAACCAAACGTCACTTAAACATAAAAATCTAATGGTTTTACCCTTGGTGAGCAAACGCTTACATACGCTTGGAAACTCAACACTGCCATAACATATATTATAGTCCTATAACTCAGAAGTTTCTAAGATGGAATCACTGAAACACATCTTTCTCTGTCACAAAAACAATCATATGTTTCTTTCATAGATTTATTAAAGCTCTTCTGGAAAAATGCCAAAATGTGCTGGGTCAAACATATACGTACAGTAATGCCATTATTTGGTTAAATGTTCCTCAGCCATTTTCACCTCAACTAGGCCCTTCTGGTACCTGTCGACAAGCTTCTGGCAAAGTTCTGGTTGTATCTTTGACCACGCCTCTGCACAACCAAATTTGTTGGCTTTCTGACACAGACTTGTTTCTTCAACTCAGCCCACAGATTCCTGTTGGGGTTTCAGTCAGGATGCTGGTGAAGAAAGTCTAAAACCTCAATTCTAGCCTGATTTAAACATCTCTTTAACACTTTTGATGTCACTGCCTTGTTGGAACACCTAACTGCAACCAAGACCCGACTTTCCAGCTGATGATTTTAGGTCTTCCTTAAGAACGTGGAGATAATCTTCCTTCTTAATTATTTCATTTACTTTGTGTAAAGCTCCAGTTCTACTGGCAGCAAAACAACCCCAGAGCATTATACTGCCACCACCATGCTCGACAGTAGGTTTGGTGTTCTTGTGGTTAAAAGGTCTAAACTTCTCACGACCAAACATATTTTTGGCCAAATAGCTCAATTTAGTTTCATCTGACCACAGAAATTTTTTCCAGACTTAAAAACAGTTTGCACAGGTGATTTTGGGATCTGCAGTTGCTTGAAGTGACTTTTCTGACCCGTTCAAGTCAATGATTTGTTTTTTTCAAATCTGTGCTGAGTTACTTTCCCGTTGTAGCATTTGTGGCTGATGAGTGTATCAAATGAGTCTGTTGAACATTTAAATCGTCTCAGAGAAATCCGCAGCTGGAGTCATTTGTATACACTCCTGAAAGGCCATGTCACTAAGAAAAACTGATCAACACAGCTTTCTATATCACTCAAACTGATAATTCAAGGCGTTGCATGTATATTTTTGAACCAGCAGATTTTCTAACATTTCCAGGAGACCTATAACAAATGCATGAAAGAACCAAAAGACAAGATTGTTTTTTGTGATGCATATGTTTCAATGACTCCATCACAGAAAACAAGGAGTCACAGAGGTCACTGGAAACTCTGGTCTGCAATATTAAACATGGTCTTTATACGTATGTAAGTTTTTGCTCACAACTGTAAGTAGAGCAGAATAATAGCTACAGATACTGTCTATTGCAGACAGACAGCAACAACTGCAGCAAAAAAAAACAACCTCCCACAGAGGCCTAAAGTGATGAGGAATGCTCTTACTGTGAAAGTGAGCTTGCTTGGAGTAAACAGCTTGGTTGTCGGGGCTTTCTCCTCCTTGACTTGTTCTGGTGGTGGTGGTGAGGGTGGAGGCGGAGGGCTGGGTGTACAGGCTTGGATAGTGACCTCCGGTGACCTTTGTCCCTCTGAGCTGAAGGCACTCTCCTCCTCGCTGCGACCGAACGGCTCTTCAGAGGAGTAGTTGACCAGCTGAGGCTCCGGGAAACTGACGGGTAAACACAGACGTGAGTTAAAATACATTCACAAAAACTATTTTGTGAGGAGAAGAGAGCAGATTTAAGATAACTGATGAATGAATTATAGAAACTGTTAAACTGAAGTTCATCCGCATAGTTCCTGAAGCTAAAGAGATCATATCTGTGACAAACCCCTGATCTGACAGGAGGTCAAACAGAGTGTCAGCTCTGCCTGCAAGTAATTCCACGATGTAAAGCGCCTCAGATACACATTAAATATAGATGTTTGTATAGATTCTCAGCCATCCAGGTCATGGTAATGGTAGGAGCTTCAGCAGAAGGCAAATGGACTTCAACATGTTTCACCTCTTATCCAAGAGAAGCCTCTTGGGTGAGAAGTGAAACATCTGCAAGAACCAAAACAAGGAGTCCAGTTGTCTTCTACTGAACATATTCAAAGTCTGTTACATATGCTTAATTACATTATAGTCCTTGACTAAAATCAATCACTTCAACGCATTTATTCAGGCATTCATCAAACACTGGGGTCCAAAAACTATTTATGTGATACTGTATAAAAAACACCAAAAATCCATCCTAGAGTTAACATTTTGTCCAGTTTGTTCACATAAAACAGAACATTTCCTGACTCAAAAAGAGCCTTTAGGGCATAATTAAGCAGGAAACTAAGCATGATCAATCCACATACAGTAAGAGAATAACTGTGTCTCCGTTGCCTTATTTTAAATCAATGCATTTTCCTCTCACTACTGGCCATGTGAAAACCACAAATGATCACATTGTCAACTGTTCTCAAGTAAATGATCCCCTAATAATTAACAATAGGTAAAAACATGTTAGTTTTTGTCTTATTCTGAACTCCTATTCGACTCCAAAAAACCCTTTGAGTTTGTTGGGATTTCGGTACACATTTTGTAACGTCTTCATCTTACTATGCGAAGAGCCTTGAGATGATACACGTTGTGAATTTTAGTGCTAGTGATTTTTCTTTAGTGTCAACAATCGCAGAGTGGGTTCTGAGCAACAGGTCAAAACAATTAAACTGTACAAGGTTGGTGCTCAATCTCAGCAATAATCTAATAACCTCAGTGCTGTGACACCAATCTGAGACAGAAACTCTTGGCAGAAACAATCACTGTGACTGTAGGAATACAAACATCGAGTTGGGAAACAGATGAGAACTAAAGCATGACTGGTGGGAGTTTGGCTCAATAAATCTAATTTAGACAAATATTTTAGGACCTTAAGTTGCACTGAAGACGACGGGTGTTGATGGCTCCTTAAGAATATCAGTATCTGGAACTCCCAACTAGTCAGTCAGAACTGATGAAGCCTCTCGGATGAGAGATCTTCAAGAACCTTAAGCAGGTCCAGTTGCTACGATTAAACTATGAGAACAACCAAGACCTGGACGACTGAGAACCTTCACAGACATGCTACTGAAGACGATTAAGAAACGGCTGCACAAGCATTATACGAAATGCTCACTAAATCTCGCTGTATCTATCTCAACAGCTGATGTCTATCATGCTGGTCCCCTCACCAGGAGACTCTGAGCACCATCAGTGGCTCAGCTCTTCACTGTTCAGATCCACATGACGGCTGGTGAGAAAAAGTCTTCATAGCGGTTTGTTTCCCCCTGACTGTCATCGCAGCAGTGGAGCTGTCTGATGGGAGTAACAGATATCATCTCAGCCCACTCACTGGTTCTCTTCCTGTAATACCCGGCCTGGCTGCTCCTTTACTTTTCTACAAGGAAGGAATGCTGTTCCCATGACTACCACGTAGTCTGGCCTGGGCAGCAGCGTGATGACAATAGCAGTCTCTCTCTGCGCTCTCGCACAAACACCGTTTCTCTGCATTTCTGGTCTCCTGAGGGCACAAGACAGTTCTGGCTGGGACAGCATCAGCTGACAAACAGTCTGAAAGAGCGTGAAACTCCAACCTTGGATCTGGATCAAAATGCACCGATGGACAAACACAATGTTTTTATGATTATGTTTAACGATGTGTGCACTCGCATGTGGCCTTTCTGGATTCAAATCTAATTAAACTCCATTTGTACAGTGCCAGTTCACAGCGTAAGTGACCTCAGGCACTTCACATACTAAGGTCAAGACCTTTCAGTGCTACATTACAGGGAGAAACCCAAATGTTCCCTTTCAGGACGCCTTAAGAGCTTCTAAAGATGGATTTAGATCTGGTACTTCATACTTAACAAACAACAAGCAGCGTATTTTATGAGTGAGCACAACGCGGTACTGTCTACATTATTAGCTCTTCTTTACCCAAGGCCTGATGTTCCACCACATCTCTCTGAGGTTTGTACATTATTGATGATTAAATATTCCAGTAAATAACCTCCTAGCAGGATGGTGCAACCTACAAAGGATTTTAAAGGCAACAACAAACTACAAATAAATCAAATTAATTAGAGTTCACTTCGTTTCTGATCAAAATTCCCTCAAAATGATTATTAAAGACGTTACCAAGAAAAGATTTGACGGGGATTTTTAACAGTTGAAAAGTAAACTTAAAATCATTTTGGGTGAAATGATTTTGTACTTGCTGTACTTATTCAGCACTACGTGAAACACATTTCTCATTACTGTACCCTTGATAAGCCGCTAGTGGCACATATTAACCTGGAAGACGTGTAGTTCAGGCTTTCAGGTGAACACTTTTACCGAAAATACTTGTTAAGACAATCTTGTCGTCTTTACAGAGAATGGTACAAATACTGAAAGCTTTTAAAAAAAATATTATGTCACCAAATCAGGCCAAAAAGTGGTTTATTTAGTAGGTACAAGTCACATTTTGTCATGCATATTGTAGGAAGACGCTTATTAAAGCAACTTTGGTGACATTTTACATGTGCATTATTTAACAGCTGTCTTTTGTCAGAGCAGAGGGCGTTACTAATAACATTACCATTGTCTCTGATTGATTTAATGGTCCCAGTAAACCATTACAGTAAGCTAGCATGCACACTGCTGGGATGCTGTACATGTCACAACTGAAGGTAACGCAGTAGAAGTCAACCTGTGTGTTTTCTTGCAGGGACGACGTGTTTATGATTAGCAATCAAGAATATTGCTATTTAATATTTAGAACTAGGGCTGAACAATATGCAAAATAATTCACAAGGCAGCTATCTAGATTGATAACATGATTGTCACAAGTCATGATTTTAGTGGTAATAACAATTTTGCATTTCTTTTCCATTGGAAAAAACAACAAAAAAGGAAATAATGACTTTTTTATTTGGCTAAAAAGCAAATTCTGGGCATCTTTATAGCATCACAATGCTCCATTTATAATGCTATGTTGCAGGACATTTAGCCTTTATCAAGACAAACAAAAAAAAATGCAGCTAATGCAACGGAGGAGTCGCATGAGGTCATTTAGCAGTTCTTATAATATTATATCATCAATTGTTTAGCCGAATTTGGAACTGATATAATTTGCAGGATAAATTAAAACCTTGGTGGCAATATTCAGAATAACACAAAGTCCAAAATAAAGTAAAATATATTAAAAGGCCTTTGTTTTTAAATGTTTTACATATCTTTAATTCAAAGACAACTTATATTACATATATTACGTACTGTGGGCTGGACATTGCTTGAGACTACAAATAGAAAGAGGCGGCTGCAGCAGAGAAAAGTTTAAAAAAAAAAACAGCAACATCTATAATCAGAAAAATGCTGCATATTGTATCTGATAATCAGTCAGGCTGGTAACTGATTGATCCCTCTAATGCAGCACCTTTGTAAGGTATTTATTACGCCTGTCTGACGAGTCAATATGAGTGAATCTATGCAAACACAAACCAAGGTGGTGAACCGAAAAGCTCAAAGACATGTCGGCAGTTTATCAGCTCATCTAGATCTAAACTTGTCTGTGATTCTTTTTAAAGGTCGGCGGCGCCTCGGTTAATTCTCACTGTGCAGGATGTGAGGATGTGTGTATAAGTCTACTGAGTTAGTGAGAGTGTGTTGTAGTTTCTGTGCTTTTAATGCTGCTGCGTGAAAGCAATGTGTGTGTGTGTGTGTGTGTGTGTGTGTGTGTGTGTGTGTGTGACTTAATCCTGTGATAGCATGTGTGTGCGAGTTAGTGTGTGTATCTGTGTGTTTGTGTGATTAAGTGGGCAAAGCTATATTGGTCTTGGTATTCGGACATCGGCTGGCAGGTGCAGATGCTGTACTGGTGACCCAACCCTTTTAACACACACACATGCACACACACACACACAACCTGCATGGCATTGTGGGTAGGCGCATGCCAGGCTCTCCTAAGTCCTCTGTATGACCGACGACAACACGGAGGGACAACAATATGGGTGTTTAGCAAAATTTTGCAGACTTTTGCAAAATAAAAGTCGACCGGACTAACGTGTACGTCCTAAACACTGGGTGGAGATAAAAACATCACTTTCATCCAGAGAGGGATTGTGGATGAGCGTCATTTACTTCATTAATTCACTCATTTGTCGATTTATTTGACAAGCAACCAAGGCAGGATCCATTCTAGCAAAAGCTGGATACACTAAACGTCTAACTACTGTTTTCTAACATCTTCATAACACTACTAATCAACCAAACAAGGTTACACAACCCCACTACAATAATTTACTTTCAAGTCAGGATAAAAGTCGTGCAGCTTATTGCATTTTGATGACAGACCAGGAGAAGGAACTTCAGCCAGAAAAGGAAAGCGTTCATCATCTCAAATAAGATGAAAAGTGAGGAAAGCAAAAATTTACTTTAATACATACCAACTTGCCATGCAAAAAGACACAACACCCATTTATTTGGCATCTGAAAGTACTCTTTAGCCAACCATAATAAGCAGATTGTGTCACTATTTATGTTCTTTTTTATTATTATTATTATTATGGGGAAAAAGCACAAACCACCAGATGCATCACAAGCTACAGATAATCCACTTCCTCCTCCTCCTCGTTAAATGATCAAATCAATAACAAAAAATCAGATAAACTTGAAGTTGCCCGGAGAACCTCAACGTGACCTTAGACGCCAGACTGCTGCCAGCTCCGTCTGAACAAATGTTGTTGTGTGCAGCAGCAGCAGCAGCGCTGAGGAAAAGAGGGGGGTTTCTGAAGGACACAGACGCCATGTCTGCTCTTCACATTACAGATGAGATCATCGCCCCGGACGCTGGAGTGGACACACTGATCCCAGCCAAGCATACTTCACACCATTAAACACCCACTGGATGCGAATGTGAGCCCAAGTCAAAGCTGAGGACGCACTTGGTGAAAACAAAAAAAACAAACTCAAGAGATGAAATATCACTGAGCAGCACCAGTGACAGGATGCTCAACTGTGGTACTTCTGACATTTATGTTATTTGTGGTTCCATATTCAAAATTGTAGTCATTTTCTGCTCCAACTGAATGCATGTGAATGGAAGCATTTCTGCACATACTTTAAAAATGAATAAATCAACAATAAAAATACCACAAAGGGACCCCTCTCTATTGGTTATCTAACATTTACAGACACTTTTCCTTACATTTGAGTCATTCTGTGGCTGCTGGTGAAGCCTGAAGGGCAGATCTCATAGTGCCACTTTACACATGAGCTCATGACTGTTTCTAAGGTACCACTTGGCTAAACTATGGATTGTGTTACATGAAGCTAACACAACAGTAAAGACGTATATTTATGGTGTTTCCAAAAGTAGAGCTCCAGAGGATCCCAGAGAAGCGAGAAATATGCTCATATCACATTTCACTTCATTCCCACGTGTGTTTGAGGGGATGTTTTAGAAACTAGCCTCCTGAGTTAGCCAAAGTTACGTGAAAACCTGGGCTAACGGTTAATTAAAAGTCAGAGCTAGCTTAATTATCTCCAGGCTACTCCCCCCTCCTGTAGCGGCTCTGAAGCGGCACCGACCGTGACACAAACCCCTAAAATAGACCAAAGTTCACTTTCCAAGCGGCTCTAAACATAGTTTGGCCTTTAAAGGAGAGCTCGACGTGTTGAGTTACCGCGATATAAACAAAGAAGGAAAATTAGCAAGTTTGTAAATTAGCTTAAAATGCGGGAAAAAAAAAGTTTGAGTCCAAAAAAGCGACAGTTTCAGGTTGGAGGGATGAAACCGCCTCCCCTGTAGCGCGGACACAGACGGGATGTGGTCTTACCTCGGTACACGGCTCTACGGCACCGTCCTCAGAGCCCGGTAACGGCTGAATGGAAGCGGACTTTCTCAGCGGGAGCTCCGGTCCGAACTCCGCCGAGGAGCTGCGCTGCAACAGGTGACACCGCGCGTTCACGGCGGCCCAGTATGCGGGGCGACGTGAACGCGCAGGTCCAGCAGCGGCTCAGCATCGTCACCATGACGACACGCCGAGGTCCTCTCCTCGCTCCCGGCATTGTTTTGTTCAATCACTTTAATTAATGTTGAAAATCACTCTTTAAAAAGCAGCATTTGTTTCCTGATTAATCATCAATACAGCTGATAACTGATAAACTTCATTCACTTCTTTATTAAATAGAAAATTGACCTGATCTGCACGTTTAGAATAATACAACAGCGACCTCATCTGGACAAAAAGAGGAACTGCAGCAGTTTTCTTAAAGGAAATAAGATTCAGTCGTCCTCAAATGTATTCATACCCTCCCATTAAAGAAGGAAAAAAGTCACGGAAATAAGCTGACATTGACAAAAAAAATTAATAATAAATAAAAAATTAATGAAAATCATGACGTTGCTTTTGAGTTGTGGTTCAACAGAAATATTAAGAAAACAAAAAAATAAGCAAACAAGCATGATGGGACCCGTAAACTGATATTTTGTTAAACAACTCTTTGAGGCAATCAATGCAATCAAGTGTTTTCTGTAACTCTCAATCAGACTTCTGCACCTGTTGACAGGTAGTTTGATTTTGGCCCACTGCTCATCAGCAAAGTGCTCTAATTTGTTTAGTTTTTATTTTTTTAAATTATTCTTTTCAACCACAATTCAAAATTAATGTCTTATTTCACTGAATTATAATTTAGCAAATTTTTATTTATTATTACTTTTTTCAATTTCTAGTTATTTAAGTGACTATTGTGAATTTTGCCTTTTCTTTAATGGAAGGGTATGAATACGTTTGGGGATGACTGCAAGCCTTTATTAATCCCACAGTGGGGGAATTTGCGATGTTACAGCAGCAAAGATCGTACAAACATTTAAGCAATGAAAAATAGATATTACACAGAGTTTTTAACCTGAAAAACATTCATAAATCACATGATATTGTACCAAAGAGATGTATGAGTTTTGTGTGCGGTCTACTGGGAGCAGTGCTGGTTGTACAGTCTAACAGCAGCAGCAAGGAAGGACCTGCGGCATCGCTCTGTCACATATACCACGTCACAAATACCCACTAGATAAACGAGTGCTTGATTCGTTAGTAATGCCTATATAAGCAACCACCCTTTTTGGAAGTTTTTCCCATATTTCTGCTTTTCAGCTTTGAATTACTTTCAGTTTAATTTCACTTTTTTGACAAGAATTTACAAAAAAGACATTTTTTTTTAAAGTAATGTCAACTAAAAACATTAAACAAGTACTTGCGTAAGTATTCGCCCCCTTAAAGTGACTAATTCAACACAGGTGCAGCCAAATTGGAGCTAGACGCAAATGGTAGATTTTAAATAGTCTTCACTTTTAACCTTAGCGAGGTTTTGCAAAGTGCTTCACAGTGTGTTTCTCATTTTACCCAATCACCCACACACTCATTCACAAATGACTGCAGCATTGCCATGAAGGGGGTGGGGGGGCTCAAGGCACAAAATTAGTAAAACGAAGATAGTCTGAGTGCAGTGAATGCGCCTCATGTGACTGCTGTATGAAGACGCCTGTATGTGGAAGGTCCAGTCACTGGTGAATAAGTTCTCCTGGCTATAAATGCACCATGACGACAAAATAACACTCTGTGATAAGGTTATTACAAAGCATGAGAAACTTTCCAAGTCACTGAATGACCCTCAGAGTACCAGAAATAGAAGGTATACGGCACATAAGCTGCCTAGAGCTGGTCATCATCAAAAACTGAGTGAGAACAGTGAGGGAGGCCACCAAGAC
>NW_007577891.1:192836-194457 GCF_000690725.1 Stegastes partitus
ACAAACATACATACATTTTATTTAATCCTCCTTATCCCTTTAAACACTTAAACGTCGGGAACAGCTTCTTATATTTATTGCAATCAATAATCAATACTCACCCGGCACTGATGCAGAACTGGCCTCTGTAAAAACAAAGACAGAGAAAAGACAGTTTTTATTAGAAAACTTACATTTTGTATTTTAAACAAACAAACAAAAAAAATCTATACTTCATCATGCCTTGTACGTCGTGTTTATTACACCTTTATTATATCCTCCTTTTTAGCCTTATGGTATTTGTGTAATCATACTTCCATGTTGCATCTCTGTCCAGATGCTGTCAGCTTCTTCTGAGAGATCAATAAAGCTTATGTTGTTTTAAAAAAATTGAACACTTAAATAAAACTAATAATTTGTGCTGCTTTTAATCACTTCATAATTAGTTTATCTTTGGGCTACTAAATTTATAGTTCATCTTTTTGAAGTCACTTCTTAAAACACATTTCTATCGGAGAGCTTTTCCTGATTTTATTAAAGTTTTATGTTTTTTTAGCTTCCTACTTTATTTGTGTGCTTTCTACTTTTATCAGTTATTCTTTGTGCTTATTGTATTTCTAATTTATTTTTATTGAAAGGGACTTTGTAACATTTGTTTTGAAAAGTGCTCTATAAATAAAGTTTATTATTAATTGGCTAAAAATATACCACAAAGCTACATAAATATGTATAAACACATATTTTAAAAGTGCATTATCAATATTAAACTGTTTATCAGGTCATAACAGGGTCTCTAATGTGACCTTGTTTTTGTCATGAACTCTGCCCTAATGTTGAGAACAAAATTTTATTTTAGATGCACGATGAAGATCTTCACCAAACAGATTCCTCAGCTGCCCCTCAGGAGGGTATTTCTAGTCATAAAGTTCATCCATTATAAGCATCTATGACTTGCAAGACGCTTCATTTTGTTGCTGTAACCAGAGTTTGAAGTCAGTTACTCAAGTCCGGGTCATCTGACTCCAGCGCACACCGCCTCGCAAACACACTCACTCTTGCGCAGTATCCTGAAATCGTCGGAGTCCAGGATTTGCTCGTCCTCTCGGTACCACATGACCTGCAGGGGCGGAGTTCCCCTCAGCCTGCACTCCAGCACCACCAGCTGACCCTTCACTGTGGACACATCATGGAGGCACTGGGAGAGGAGATGATGGCGATGCAGATAGACGAGAGGAAGAGAAAGACTGACATTAAAACAGATTCATGGAAAGATTCTGCTCTGTACAAATGTGAAAGTTTATGTTACCTTAACAAATGTAGGAGCCACCCCAGTCCCTGAATACTGCTGATTGTAGATGGGACTCTGAGTCTGGACACAGAAAAAAAACATCCATTTAATCTCATTTGTTTGCTAATTATTTTTGTTTATTTGCATGACGGCTGTTGCACCTGCAGCATTTCAGGGAATTAAAGTTCCATTTGTCATTTTAGACGACATATTTAGCGACGAGAGGAAGTGATTCATTGTGATTACCGTCTGAGGGCTGACGCGCAGCGGCTGCACCAGGCTGGAGTGTCTCTGGGCCAGCAGGCTGGAGGAGGACGAGCTGGAGGAGAGGGAGGAGAGCTCTCGAGAGGAGGA
>NW_007577891.1:195729-204350 GCF_000690725.1 Stegastes partitus
GATTTTTCCTCTGCTTTAAACCAATCAAAAGCCAGCTTTAAGACAGACTGTTGCACAAATGCAGCAATTACGTCTTATAGGTTCGCTGAGGTTAACGTGATTTTTAACACAAGTCAAAACATGGAAATCATCCCATTTGTTTTCTGTCTGCAACCATATAAACAGAATGAATCTTCAGAAACTAGTTTTTGGGAGGAGAGTATCTTCAGTAGCTTCAATGCAACACAATAAAATCATCAACATGGACTCAAAAGTGTAATAAAACCTAATGGTAGCATCCATTTTTACCCTGGAAGTTTTACATGGCAACAGTTTTGCTCTACAAAACTCACTCTTTTGTTTATAACGATCTCATAATCCACGAAACTGCCACACACATGGACAAAAAAATACAAAAAATTAGCTAAACTTGCACACACAGACTCAATCACCAGGTCAGTGAATGCATCATTTCCTATGCAGCAGATCACTACGCGTCTCCATCATGGTCTCACTTTGTTGGCAGCAGCTAATTGAAGATATGTGGAATCTTTCATCGTTTTATACCCTAAAGACCCCCATAAATCTGAGCCGGCTGACCTCTGCGCCTCTGTCTTGGGCCCTGAGAAGGAGCTGACGGAGGAGGCCGAGGTTCAGGTTTCCGGGCTAAATTAAACTCTGCCACCTCCTCAGCACAGCGGAGTCTGTGTGACCCGCGATAAATCTCTGTGTCTCCACTAACTAGACACATACAGGCCAACAGAAGAAGATTAAACTCTCCCTCGCTACAGATTTCCATGTCTCCTCCTACTATAACTTTTTTCCGGTCTCTGTCTGTGGAAGTTCTATATACGGATCACAGCAGGAGCATCAACGCAGCTTAAACGCAGTCTAAACCAGAGGATCACAGCTTAAGAAACAAGCAGCTGCAGCATGTACGACATCCACGCGCGCATCCAGTTTTCCTTCACACATAATCGCTCCAAACAGGTTTGTTTGTGTGTGTGAGCACCTTGACTGAAGCCTGCTGCCGGGACAAGAGCAACTGCTGCTAAACCCATTGTATCAACTGTCTCTGTTACGTAACTGGAGAATTTATGGCAGCGGCAACAGGCTGCGTTCACACACAGCGCGACAGATCCGTTACCTGGCAGGCAGGAGATGATAGAGACGTACAGGCAGCGGAGTTCAGAGAGGAACCACAGAAGAAGAGATTTCTCGTCATGTTAAATTATGGGGCAGTGAACGTGCCAGGTGAAGGTTACAGTAGGTGTTGCTTGTCTGTAAATCTGAGCAACTCGGAGGAAGTAAATAATAGAGGTGTAGCTTGAGAAATGATTCAGCCTCATAGTTTCATGTCAGCAGTCCTTCCCTGCTTGATAAATGTCTTTCAGATGCCATTCTTCCATTTGGTACCATTGGCTTTCTATTAGAAAACTTTCAACCCCAACCCGACGCAACTCCGCTATCTTCGTTTTAACATCATCAACACACGACTTTGAAAAGCTCGTCCAGACTGAAGGAAGCCCTTATAAAACTGTTTTCATTGGCTGAGTACACAGAAGGTTACAAACTGGTCCAGGGGTCCAGGAGGTCAGCTGGTCTGGGATCAGAGCCTCTGGATGTGATGACTGAGATATTTCTGGTCTGAATGGAAATGGCTTGATGATGCACAACATGTATGTATCTACAGCATAAGATGAGAGAATTCATGTAGATGTCATACTGTACCAAATATCAACTAAAATTAACACTAAGAAATACAATATGACCACCAGAAGACACAAAGCGGTCATAAACAGACATGGATGACATCAAACACATGCAAAATAACCACAAAGGGACATAAAATAAGATTCAAATTATCGTATTATATATATATACAACATGTGATGTTGATCATTTCAGTGGTGGGTTATGATGGTGGAACCAGATCCGTCCATCATCTCTACACCTTAATCCTCACTAGGGTCATGGGGGGCTGGAGTCTATCCCAGCTGACTCAGGGTGAAGGCAGGGGACACCTGGACAGGTAACCAGTCTATCACAGGGCTACACTTAGAGACAGATAACCAAGCACACTCACATTCACACCTACGGACAATTTAGAATCACCAATTAACCTCAACATGTTTTTGGACTGTGTGGGAGGAAGCCGGAGAACCCGGAGAGAACCCACGCTGCACGGGGAGAACATGGAGACTCCACACAGAAAGATCCCGGGTGTCCTCATCAGGACGCGAACTGGCGACCTTCTTGCTGTGAGGCAATGGTGCTAACCACACATACGTAATTTTTTTTAAAAAGCTCTATTTCTAGCACAATAATGCATTTAGTCATGTGTGGAGCTGGATTATTATTTCTAGTCTAAGAAACATATTGTACCATCAGCTTAAATAGCTTCTAACACATCTGCCTGCAGAGATAATATTTGGTACAGTATGACATCTACATGAATTCTCTCATCTTAGACCTGGTACAGACGTTATGCTGTAGATACATACATGTTAAACATCATCAAACCATTTCCATTTGACCTAAGAGATAAAAAGGCAAAATTCAGGATTCGACTTCATCTTACATCCTAAACTTTTGCACCAGCCTACAAAGCTGGCAAACAATTTCATTCCTTGCACATCCTCATCATAACACAGCGACCAGATGCTGCAGCGCCGCGACCTTTGGCACGCAGCTCTGCGCTTTATGCCAATGAGGAACAATGGCTGGTATTTTTAATGCCGTGTAGCCTCCTGGGATGATTTTAAACCCACAGGAAAGAATGAAGATGGCTGCTCTCTGCCCACCACTCAGAGTTCAGTATTACAGTAACCGTGATTCCAGAGCACCTGTTCCTACCAGACGGGAAGAGTTGGCTTTTAAACATGAGTCACGGTGAGGAACTTTGTCGGTCGGTGGTTAGTGCCGGTAGGTAAAACGTACGACTGGGGAGGGAGATGGAAGAAAACAGGATTGGTTTTTCAGCTGTTGCCATAGAAAATATCCTCCTACCTGCATCATGTCAGCATGACAAGTGGAGTCTATTTCTGTATGAACAATATGCGCGTATGCAGGATATTAATTTCTTCTGCATTCAAATCTAAAATACACAAAGTGTTAATTAGACAGAGGGCACATCTACCAAAGAAAAATCAAGTTTTACATTCTGACAAACTGTACATCTGCCCGCCAGCTTTCAGGAGAAGGTAGGAGGAAATCAACACCTACCCAAGTCCACCTCGTTAATTTAAACAAACCACCCACTGTGTAATTCCAGCCCCGCACACAACACCGCGAGGCTTCCAACCCCCAGGAGCTCTCAGCTGTGGACAGATTTAGCACAGCAGTGGCACACTGGAGCAGCCGAGCGGAATAAGTGGACCTTGTTGAAATCCACCAGAAAGCAAACATTATGTAAGTCTGTGGGCTCTGATTGACGGGTGGCATCCGGATCTATCAAGAAAGAAATGCGGCCACTGCAGGAGGCTTTCATACAGTCGCCAAAGAACGGTGAAGAATTCACACGCACGCACATTATGTAACGTTATCTGTATGATCAGTACGTTTCTGTGACCAGACAAAGACTGAATCAGAATCACAACAGTAGAAATAGAAGATTAAAAATATAAACCTTTTAAAACATTCTGGACTTAACCCTCCCGTTATCTTTGGAGTCAATTTGACCGCATTCAATGTTTAACGTCTCTAAATAAGTGTCATTTTTTTTTTGTCTTATTTAAAGGGCTATTTAAACATAAACTTGGGTAACGATTTTAATTATGATAACTTTCTGGAGGCTTAAATTGCTGGGATCAATTTGAAGGTAATAGGAGGATTAATGAAGCAAAAACTGTTGCTTCACTTCCGTTAAAATAATAAAACTGATTTATCTACTGTGTCTTAGTGATGCTGGTTACTGCAGGAAAAACTGTAAAAGTTCGGATTCAACTCTTTGCAACAATTAAACCAGATTAAATATGACTGAATGATTGTCAAACTAAAACTGAAGGTCCTTCACGGAGGTGTTTTCACCTGCAAGAGCATTAATAATAAAGTTTATGTAAAAGTATTGACATAGTTTCCCAATTACAGCTTTTAATTTTATGCTAATAATCGGGAAAAAGGGATTTCAATCCAATTTTACCTTGAATAAATGTCATTTTCCCCCCTATGCTTATCATTTTAACCTTCAGTTCACGTTGTCCATGCATTTTTGAATGGCTGCTTTACATGCTCTGCACTGACTCAGACAAAAATATACTTGATGTGTTCGATTAGCTCCACATGACACAGCTCTCTCCAGGAAACTTCTTGGTAATTATTTGGAAATTACATAAAATGCAGAGTTCAAGAACCTAATAACAGCCTTGAAGAGACTGCATTAAATCTAACAGTAAAGTGCATAAAGTTTCGTATTAGTGGAAGATAACTGCTTCATTATTTCCTGAGTATTTCTAGTAGTGATGTACACAGCAAACTCTATCCCTGCATTCCTAATCGCATACCTTTTCTTTTCCTATCACGACGTACCACAGCTGCCCTGACAAACTACGTACTAATACAACAGTTATTGCAGTCATGCCAGCAGTTCTTTCAGGCTGCACAAACACTGCAGTGATAAACGCTAACGGCAGCACGCTAACATGCGCCAAATGGGAAGTGACCTGCTGACCTTTAGCAGGTGTAATGTTCATCATGGTCACCATTTCAGTTTAGTACGCTAGCATGCTAACACTTGCTAATTATTCTAAGTGCAGCTGAGACTGGAAACGTCAGAATTCTTTTGTTCTCTAAACATTTTGAGAAAGTTCTGCAAAGATCCAGTTATGTTTTCAGCAGGAAGTTGTCTTTGAGTTCCGAGAACGTTCCTTGTAAATGCAGGAAGCTGCATTGACGACATTCTTCCTTTCATATCATGTAACTTTGTGGTAATGTTTCATGGAAGAACGTTTTATAATGTGTTCTCTCAACAACATTCGCAAAACATCCCCAGAGTATTGAAGGTAAAAATGTTCTTCCTTTTCTTAATATGTAATATTACAGGAATGTTTTAATCAAAAACATTGCTGATAACATCTTCAAAGCATTGCTTGAATGTTGGTTTAAGAACATTCTTCATTTGTTATCATGCAACCTGCCAACATCCTCCAAACATCTCTGAATGTCTCAGTTAAAACGTTTGACCTCATAGGAACATTATTAGAACACAGAAATATTCTTTCCTTTGAGATTAAAACGTTTAAACATTATTAGAGATTGTGGGAGCGTTCCCTGCTAACTGCCATTAGTTCGTAGGTATCTGCTCATAGATCAACGTTTTGGACAAGTTACACTTTTGCCGGATGATGGAACGAGAATAAAGTCTGGGGACCAACAAAGTTAAGATTCACAGTTTGTTAGGGTTACTGGATATGTGAAGAGTTTCATCTGTGGTTAGTGCTGCAGGACAACTTAGGAAATGTTTGCATGAAACTGAATGACAACTCATCCAGTGTTAGACCCAAAGACTACGGTTTAGATCACAGATTTCATGAATGTGTGCATCAGATTTCATGGCGGTCCATCCAGTTGTTATAAATATACGTCAATAAAAGCCAAAAACTTGAAGCGGCTGCTGAAGCAACAGGTAAAATCAGGACATTATGATCCGCCTTCTGGGCAACACAAACATCTGATTACATTCAATAGTTATTTTAGTCTGTTTGAAAGTGTTGGACCAGCAGGTTGGCCAATGCTGTTGTGCTGCTAGTGTGGCTAAAGATAAGGGGCAAGGAACACATTAGTCGCAGTTTCAGTAAAATTGGAAAAAAATACATATCTTTGTAGAGACTTTTAATGTTTCTATACAAACAGAATTCCATCTGTGCAGTCTCGTCTTGTCCACCTTGGATTTTTAACTAATACAGAGCTGCTCACTTAATGTCACACTGCTTTATAGAATATTCCGTCTATAATCATAAAATATCAAAGTCTTGAATCTTTTCCTGTATAACCTCCAGTAAAACAGCCTGTTTATTGTCATAGAATAACATCATAATCCTGGTTTTTGTCACAACGAAATTCCCTGTAATTGATTCCAGGAATGACTTTTTCCCGTTTAAAGTCACGGTCAGCCGTTTGTTACGGCTCACGAGCAAATTATCACACCCTGATCAGCCGCAGAAGACAATGTGTTGGTTTGTTTGTCAATTAGCTGTTCACCTGAGATCTGCTTCACTGAGTTATTCTCACACTGTCTGACAATAATTTGGGAACATCAAAGATGATCGCATGTCGTCACTCATAACTGAACCGCTCAGCTCGTTAATCATGAGAAGTTAATCCTCTGATTAAAGGAAATAACTTTTATTGATGTGGTGGCTTTTCGTACCAACAAAGGTTCAAAAATTTCACTGAAGCAAAACCACAAAATCTGTTTATTGATGGTAAGTAGAAAGTAGGCCGTTTTAATGTTTGGCCTTTTTTCATGTTTATACACGTTCTTCTAGTTTATTATTAAGTCTTGTTTTCTTTCCTTAAATACTTTATTTCCCAAATACATGCCAATATATGCTGATATAGGTCATGTAGATCTGGCTGGTCTAGCTTTCACACCCAAACTCGCCGCCATCTTGAAACCCATTTACTGGAACATCCCGGATATAGTCATAATTCCATCCTGGACTGAGGGTATAACAATAAACAGGCAGCACTGTAGATGGTTTTAAGGGTCCGCTGTGATGTACAGAGACCACCAGTGTATTCCCTCTGCATGCTGTCAGCCCATTTTGATAGCTCTCATCCTGAAAACTCTCTTAACCCTCCGCCTCCAACTCTCAGATTCTCCTAACTCCTCAACTTGTCCATGCGGAGGACCGATTTAGCGTGGACCCGGTCACCTGATCCCTCTTTCCACCAACCAGAGCTCGATGGCCCAACACAGCGTCACACAGGCATGCCAGGCCTGCACTGTGAACCCCCACCGGCAGCAAACAGACGCACATATACACACACTGTCACTCAGGTTTGGTTGGTATGTCTTGTGTTGCCTCACCCTGCGGGCTATATAACCGACACACTTCTTTTTTTTTTTTTTCCCTACTTCCACCCTTTAAACGGATGTAACAGATTTTTCATCCACTGCGACAGATTGGAGTCTCCTTGACAACACACAAACTCAGTTACATCATCGCTCTGACATCCATAGAGAGGTTTCCGGATAGATCGATCGATAGATAGATAGATAGTCAACCGCATGGGTACGGCATTTTAAATTTAGCTCCAGACAGATCATCCCAGCTGTCCTCCTCTTTCTGACTGCAAACTCATTCACTCCGCCTGCAGTATCAATAACATGCAGGATCAGGAGCCTAATGGCCCTCGACCAACTGAATTACAGCATTTGATTATCTGATTACCTTTTGCTTCCTCTTCTCTCTACCAATCAGGACAAGGAGCAGGGAGCTGGGCATAACCACAGCTTCCTCTATTAAATTTCCAAACAAATGCAGCAAAAATCTAATAACCTGGTGTGTTTCCTTCGTGCTGTTTTATTATTCAGACTTCCAGCCACGCACATGTGACACAGGCCCATTTGCAGCGTCATCACAATTTCTACCCCACCTGTAGACAACCCCAAGTGTTCCCCCTTCCTTACCTGTCTGGTCTTTTTCCCCCCAAAAAAACAATAGCGTTAAATGTATTGATCCAACCGGAAGATGATCCCAATGACCGATTCCAAGCAAAGCTGCTATGTGAGTGTGCGGCTGCCAGTCATGGCTTGGTCACTGGACGCTCCCTGCTCGGCGGCGGCACACTTTAACACACAAATACACAAGCTGGGGTTTGTGTGTCTGTGTGTGTGTGTGTGTGTGTGTGTGTGCTGGAGGGGTTGTGGCGGTGGAATGGGGTTAGGAGGGAATCTGAGGCTGGTGACGAGGGGGGGACGAGAGGAGGGCAGGTGGGGTTCAGCTGGAAGGGAACGAAAGGGGCAAATTTAGAGCGGAGTAAAGTGTTCGTCAACAGTGACAGGGCAGAGCTGGAGAGAGGGCGGCCGAGCTCAGACCTGCTCCGACAGGTGCTTCTCCTCGTTGGCAATGTTCGGTCCAAACCGACCTGGTAGAGAGCTGATCTTTAGCCACAAAGATGTGTCACAGAAATGACGAAAACGTGGCTGAGGTGTCGCGGCCGGAGGCTCGATGACCTAACTTCCATCCAAGAGCTGGAGACAGGTGCCAGGAAACCTGTCACTGGTGCCAGTCAGTCGTCCACGGATACATGAGACCCAGAGAGAGAGAGACAGACGGACGGACAGACAGACAGACGGACAGACGGCGAGAGCTGAATGCACAACCCTAAGAACAGAGAACTTCTCCACACAATCAAGCATTTACCGATCAGCACTGATTACAGAGGAAATGCAGGAGATATGCCCCCTTCAATATTTACAACATGTGCATTTCCCCCCAGCGTCAAATCATAAAATACACAAATAAATGTACAGTCGTCCTCTAATGTGTTCTTACCCTTCCATTAAAGAAAAGGCAAAATTCACAATAGCTAGTGAATAGCTAGCTAAAGTAATAATAAATAAAACATTTGCTAAATTATAATTTAGTGAAATAAGACACTGATTTTGAATTGTGGGTGAAAAGAATAATTAAAAA
>NW_007577891.1:206100-217015 GCF_000690725.1 Stegastes partitus
GAGCTCATGAATGGTTGTGTTATGAGTTTGTTTTGTTTATTTTTGGAAATATGAGTGTGTAATCAGTTGCATTAGTGTTCACGAGAGTGTGTGGATGTGTGTGTCGTTTGTCTGTGTGCACTGGTTTGGGAAATTGAGAATGTCCGCTAGCTAGCTAGCTAGCTAACTAGCTAACTGGCTGGCTAGCTAGTTAGCGGACATGAGGTGGTATAACCGTGCTGCTCCTTTCACAGAGTGCTGTGCACGAGACGCCTGAGCCCGCTGACCAGAGTGATTTTGTGTTGCCAGGTGGACCAATAAATGAGAAAATACCATTCTGCCTTCCGACTCATTATTAATAAACACAACGCAGAGTCGAAGGGGTTACATTGGTGCAGTGACCCATTCTTCTACGTGACCGCGGCGGGTTGGGACCCGTCTAATTCCTGGTGGACCGCTGTTGTGGCGCGGAGTCGCGGCGCGCGCCCGGGACAACGACGCGGGACGGGAGTTGGAGTTTCAGGCGGATCATCTTGCCACGGTTGCGCCGCAGACTGGACAACTACGCGCACGCCGTGACGTTTTCACTGTACCGGCGGAGGTGTGGTAATTGGTTTGCCAGTACGTGTATCTGCATTTGAGCCATAAGGTGGTGATATTGCCTCGCAAAAGACTTTAATGTACCCAAGTGTGTTTGACTTAATTCATGTGTTGCTATTGTTCTAAAGACAATGTGATTTTGCGTGATTTTTTCTTTTCTTTTCAATGACAGCTTGGTGAAATTGATATTGAGGGTGAATTTTAAAAAGGGAAGAAGATTGCCATTTTTAGAGCTAGATGTACATTCTGGCTCTGATTTCATTTTCTACTTGAGGCAAGAAATACTTTTTTTAAATGTGTGATTAAGTGGGTTTGGTCACTGAATTTTTTTTTCTTATTGTGGGTATTTGAGCTATCTCTCCCAGTACATTATTTTTGTCCTGCATTTTATGTTATCTATCTTGTTGCTTTGTTAGAGTCCTAGACATGGAAAATACACCTGTTTTTGGTAGAGGGAGGGGTTCTGTGAGTTTCACCCCTATACCATCACTTGGAAGGGGCAGAGCAAGACTTCTGCTTACTCCGGCTTCGTCTACTCCCAATCCTGGTTTTGATCATTTTAAGTTTGATGATAATATTGCTAAAGAACCACCCCAGTGTGATCCACACACTCAGAAACTGCAGGATGAGAGTGGGGCTGACAAACTCCTGACTGGCATTGCATCACAGATTGGGCTCTCTATAGGTGAAAGTATAGCCTCTTGCATTGAATCCCGCTTAGGCTGTGGGGCTGTGAGCAATGCAATGGCGGATTCTTCGCTGTTGAACGTGGTAGTGAGGCCTGATGTTAAAGAGCCAGTGAGTTTTAAAGGGGATGGAAACGACACACACTCAGTTCAGGAGTGGGAAACACTGATGATGACTTACATGAAAAAGAAAGGAATTCCTGTTGCAGGCACGATAAGTCCCCGAGGGAAAGGAAGAAAGAAGAAGGTTCAAAGGAAACTAAGTGCTGAGGACTGGACTGATGAGTGCAAACAAGCTTTTCACCAGCTTAAGCAGGCTCTGCTGGCTCAAGTACCGTTAGCTCACCCGAATTTCAGTGAGCCTTTTCCGCTTTCAGTGGATGCTTCCACTAATGGTCCCGGTGCTGTACTGTCGCAGGTTCCTGCTGATGGATCAACTGCTAGGCCAATCGCCTTTGCTAGCAAGTCTCTCTATCATGCACAGTCCAGATATCCTGCACACAGGTTAGAGTTTTTCGCATTGAAGTGGGCAGTGTGCGATAAGTTCCATCATTGGTTGAGGGGTCACCGGTTCACGGTGTGGACCGACAACAACCCTCTGACCTACATCCTGTCAAAGGCCCGACTGGACGCCTGCGAGCAGAGATGGATTGCTAAGCTTGCGCCATTTCAGTTCGACATTAAATACATACCTGGTCCCAGGAATGTGGTAGCTGATGCCCTCAGCAGAGAGCCCTTTGTGCAGCCCAGCACTTCAAATCGTTTNAGTGTTTTCTGTAACTCTCAGTCAGACTTCTGCACCTGTTGACAGGTATTTAGATTTTGGTCAAAGTGCTCTGATTTGTCTGGCAAAGTTTATTTTTTTAAATTATTCTTTTCAACCACAATTCAAAAGCAATGTCTTATTTCATTACAATATAATTTAGCAAATTTTTATTTATTATTAATTTTTTCAGTTTCTAGTTATTTGAGTGACTATTGTGAGTTTTGCCTTTTCTTTAATGGAAGGGTATGAATAAATCTGAGACCGACTGTACTTGGTGTACTTTGGTTGTAGCTGATTTGTACTGAAGCTCTGAGGACTGCCATGAATCTACAGACATACAGCCTCTTTGTTTTGCTATGTTTGTGTTTCTTTGGCTTACCTTCTTCATTTATGGACTTATGCATCCCTGGATCACCAGCAACTTTTGAGTTTCATCATCATTTCAGTCGTCATCATCAACTACAGCAAAATAAAGTGGATATTTACCAGTTTCCAAAGTGCCAGGTTGTACTTTAGAGCCCTCTAGTGTAGCTGAAGAAGAAGAACGTGGCACTGAGGGGGAAAGTCCTCTTGTGACAGGGAAGAGCTAGATCACCATTCGTAGAGGATGTGTGATCAGCTGATCAGTGTTGACTTTGTGCACCGCTTTGCTTTAAACGTTTTTTCTTCTTGTAATTGTAAAAGGCTCCAACACTTTCTCCGCTACTGTCTAATGTTCTTGTGCATTACTTTATCACCACCTTGGAGGTCACCTTCATGGCGCCTCATTTCGCCCTCACCTTTTGTACTTCCTCCTGGGCCTGGACACCTGGAGATTCCTGAGCAAGAATAGCCTCTACGTGGTCATCAGCAATCTGTGGCAACAAGAAATACACGTCAGCACAATGTCAGGACATCACAGACCTGCAGGAGTGATTCATAGTTTGAAGTAATAAGGCTCACCACTTACCTTAGTGGTGTCTGTGGAGCCTGTAGGGGAGGCCTCAATCTCCTTCAGTGTTTTCAGGTTAATTTCAAAATCCTGTTTATCTCAAACTACTCTATCCCTGTTCTTATCTCACATCCATCTAAGCGTATTCCCATATAACCCAAGGTAAATCTGTTCAATTGGAGTATATTTAGCGTCCGAGCACTCCAGTGCAAGGACCCTATTGTAACCGTTGTGATTATTATTAGGGTCCGAGCACCCAAAAGGGTGCGAAGACCCTATTGTAACTGCTCGGATTATTATTATTATTTGTGCCAAAGACACGTGTTTTTAAGGCCCTAAACATACTCGAAAACTCACCAAAATTGCCATGTACATCAGACCCGGTGAAAAATTTTATAATTTGGAAAAACAATACACATTTCACTAGAAAAATTGCTCCACAGCACCACCTGGGATTTGAACTCATGACCTCCACATTGGGCCTGTAGCCCTACACATAGGACGCCAGCTCAACCAGGTGAGCTATAACAGCAGCCCTATAGCATGGCTTTTTCATTTCACGCCAAAACTCAAAATGACTTTTCTTTGTGAAATACTTTCCTGAGGTGATTTCTACGACATGCATNCAATATTGATGTTTAACATGTTTGAATCTGTGCTGCATATGAATCCTGTGTTTTGGCTGCAGTCTGCTGTGCCTGCAGTCCAGAGTATCAGAGTTAATATATAACAGGGAGCAGCTGAAGAGCGCTGCCTCGAACAGATCATCTGTTGTTTGGAATTCGCCCCTGGTAGGGTCTCCCAAGGCAAAATGGTCCTGGGGGAGGGACCAGACATAGAGCGATTCATAAAAGCCATGGTGGCATAGACCAGTTGGGGGAACGTCACGTCACTGGTCGGGCAGGAACCTGAGCTGGTACAGAAAGTGAAAGTGAAACCAACTAGATATAGTTCCACACGAAGAAGGGTTGGACTCTCACCCTTTCCGGAGTTGCCCAGGATGAGAGGCACCGGGTGGGTGTGGGAATACTGACAACCCCTCCCCCCAGCTGAGTGCTGCTGCTCAGCAGAGACCTGAGCCAGGCATCACAGTTGAAAGTGACTTCACAGCGTCAAGACGTGAGCCCTGGTAGGCATCATGTGACATCTGACAACATTGTTGTGCAGCCACCAGTCTCTGTTTCAGTTCCATCTCCTGTTAAGCAGGCAAATGAACCTCCTGATCGCATTGAGCGCCTCATAGCTATGCTGGAGCACGTTTTGGAGCAACAGCCAAGACAGACTGGATTGTTTAGCATGACCAATGGGCAGCCTCGTCGGAGCCAAGCGAACAAATCCAGACCTGTTGTTCTTTGTGACATTTGTGGGGATGTTGAACACACCACCTATTATCACTGTAGGACCAATCACCTGTGCTTTGTCTGCTATGCAGCTGGTCACACACGTGCTGAGTGTCCCAGGACCGTTGCCACCAGACCCAAGGATTCTAAGCGCAATGCCCAGCTTGAGGAAAACTAGATGGCCTGAACTGTTCTATGAAAATGTAACACTGGGTGGTAAAGTGTCAGTCAGGGCTATGCTTGACAGTGGGTCTATGGCTTGCACCCTGAGCTCGAGTGTTGTGCCTCAGTTGTTACAGGAAGCTGTGTTGAAGACCACCGATTTGGAACCCACTGATGTCATTTTGATTGGCTGTGGTGGGTCAAAGACGACACCATCGGGCATGTGTGATCTGGAAGTGGAGCTTTATGGCTGTAGGGTGGTCGTGCCAACCCTGGTGGTTGATGGTCAGAGCGACGATCTCATCATCGGTAGCAACCTTCTGAGGTACTTGGTTGACAACCTGAAGCTGGATAGCAACTTCAACTCACACACAAGTGAATGTGACTCCCAGAAAAGACTTCTGAACCTAATGGCTGGGGTACAGGAGTGTAATGAGGACCTTCCAGACAAAGTGGGGACTGTTAAGATCAAGAGAGCAGTTACGCTGGAGCCTATGTCTGAGCACTTGGTGTGGGGCAAGCTGCAACAATGGAGTGGTGATCTAGCTGGGAGTGAAGTCATGATGGAACCTACGAGTGCAAGGTCAAGGCCTAGATCGGTGATAGTCGGAAGAACTGTGGGTGTGCTACTAGATGATGGATGGCTGCCACTGAAAGTGATAAATCCTTCTGAGAGGCCTGTCACGCTGAAGCGGAATGCTAAGCTGGCTGACGTGCTTTCATGTGTGGCACTGGAGAGCTTCAGCGGCAGCAGAGATACCAGCGACCCACAGCCTAGTGTGCAGCAAAATGTGCAACTTTCAACTGCTGATCCTGTCTGTTGCCATGGGGAGCAGAGCCTGGTCTCAGAGGCCTCCACGCTGCCTGACCATCCCTTGCCTGACGAACCCAGTAGCCAAACTGACACACTGCATTCAATGTTGCGCAACATTGGACTGGCAGACATAAACATCGACTCGTGTGAAGTGTCACCTGCCTGTAAAGAGAGACTAGTTAGCCTTGTTGAAGAGTACCAGTCCATCTTTTCAAGGGACAAGTTGGACTGTGGCAAGGCTACAGGATGCCTTCACCGTATTCGGGTTGTGGATGAGAAACCCTTTCGCCTGCCCTGTCGCAGGATGCCGCCTACTCAGTATGAGAAACTGAGACAGACGCTGGATGAGATGGAAGAGCAAGAAATCATCAGGAAGTCTAGCAGCGAGTTCGCATCACCATTGGTGCTAGTCTGGAAGAAATCAGGTGATATAAGGATTTGTAATGATTTCCGCTGGCTCAATGCTCGAACCATCAAGGACGCTCATCCTCTTCCTCATCCAGCTGATGCTCTGGCAGCTTTGGGTGGTAACGCCTATTTCTCAACAATGGATCTGATTGCAGGTTATTACAATGTTGAAGTGCATGAGGCAGACAGGAAGTATACGGCATTCTCGTCACCATTTGGGTTGTATGAGTATAACCGAATGCCTCAGGGACTGTGTAACAGTCCTGCTACCTTCATGAGGATGATGCTAAGCATTTTTGATGATCAGAATTTTCTCAGCTTGTTGTGTTATCTGGATGATGTCCTGGTGTTTGCCCCAACAGAAGACTTGGCTTTGGAGCGGTTGGAGATGGTTTTCCAGCAGCTCAAGGCTCATAACCTCAAGCTTGCTCCAAAGAAATGCCATTTCCTCCAAAGGTCTGTGAGATTTCTCTGACATATTGTCAGTGCTGATGGCATTATGTCTGATCCAGATAAGGTGTCTGCCATCACGTCCTTGACTGAGTCAGACCTCATGGAGCAAGGCACCAACATTCCCTCACAGCGCAAAGTTCATTCATTCCTTGGAATGGTGGTGTTTTACCAACAGTTCATTGAAAACTGTTCCTCCATTGCCAAACCACTATTTGGGCTGACTACAGGCATGATGAGTCCCCGAGGGAAAGGGAGAAAGAAGGAGGTTCAAAGGAAACTAGGTGCTGAGGACTGGACTGATGAGTGCAAACAAGCTTTTCACCAGCGTAAGCAGGCTCTGCTGGCTCAAGTACCGTTAGCTCACCCGAATTTCAGTGAGCCTTTTCTGCTTTCAGAGGATGCGTCCACTAGTGGTCTTGGTGCTGTGCTGTCGCAGATTCCTGCTGATGGATCAACTGCTAGGCCGATCGCATTTGCTAGCAAGTCTCTCAATCATGCACAGTCCAGATATCCTGCGCACAAGTTAGAGTTTTTCGCATTAAAGTGGGCAGTGTGCGATAAGTTCCATCATTGGTTGAGGGGTCATCGGTTCACGGTGTGGACCGACAACAACCCTCTGACCTACGTGCTGTCAAAAGCCCGACTGGACGCCTGCGAGCAGAGATGGATTGCTAAGCTGGCTCCATTTCAGTTTGACATTAAATACATTCCTGGTCCCAGGAATGTGGTAGCTGATGCCCTCAGCAGAGAGCAGCCCAGCACTTCAAATCGTTTGACAAGAATGCCCTATGAGGATCTGCTGGCCGAAGCTGCAGCGGTGTGCCCACATGGTGTTCAGGAAGTGTTTCGTCGTTCTGCTCACCCAGCTGACGTGGCTCCGGAATGTGGTCAGCCTGTCATATCACAGTGTGCTGCCTTTGTTCAAGGTGGAACTTTGTCATCACAGGAGGTGGCAGCTGTTTTTCATGCACATAGCCAGCGAGACTCATGTGTGTCCCCACATGCTCTCTTGTTGCCTCAATTCTCTCAGACTGTGTTGGCCTCAGAACAGGTTGGCTCGGAGGTGTTCTCGCATGATGTACTGGTGGAGAAGCAGCGATGTGACAACGTTTTAAGTCGTGTAATCTTTTATGTGGAGAGAGGACGGAGACCGTCAAGAAGGGAACGTGTAAAAGAACCAGTTGAAGCAGTCAAGCTACTTCGAGGTTGGGACAGGTTGGCCATGAAGGATGGTGGGCTGTATCGTGTTGTGAAGAACACTATAGCGAAGAGGAAGTGTTACCTGTACATTGTCCCTGCTGTACTGCGCTCCAAGGTCTTGAAAGGTGTCCATGATGAAGCTGGCCACCAGGGGCAGCAGCGAACATTGTATCTTGCAAGGCAGAGGTTCCATTGGTTGGGCCTGAGTAGGGATGTGGCAGAGTATGTGCGGTGTTGTAGACGGTGTGTAGTGAGCAAATCACCAGAGCCTGAAGCTCGAGCACCCTTGGAGAACATCAGAACATCGGAGCCTTTGGAACTAGTCTGCATTGACTTCTGGTCTGCAGAGGATTCGGCCAACAGGTCTCTGGATGTGCTTGTGGTCACAGACCATTTTACCAAGATGGCACATGCCTTTCTGTGTCCTAACCAATCTGCGAAAGCTGTGGCACACCAACTGTGGCACAACTACTTTTGTATCTATGGCTTCCCCAAACGTCTGCACTCTGATCAAGGAGCCAAGTTCGAGAGCGCCCTGATAGCTGAACTACTAAGTGTGGCCAGAAGTCCCATACCACGCCATATCACCCAATGGTAAATGGATCCTGTGAGAGGATGAACAGGACATTGGGGAACATGATCCGTGCGTTGCCACCCAGGGCGAAGCAAAAGTGGCCTGGAGCTTTGAAGTCCCTCACATTTTCTTACAACTGTACGGTCCATGAAACAACAGGCTATGCACCGTTTTTGCTGATGTTTGGGAGAGTGCCAAGGCTGCTCACTGACATTATCTTCGGCTCCGTCATTAATGACCCGGAGGTCGCAGACTATGATCGATACATCCAGTCACTGCGAAAGGACCTTAAAATGGCTATGGACATAGCACAGACTGTGGCAACCAAACAGTTGAAGCGGCACACTGAGCTGTATAACCGAGAGGTGAGGGGGGCACCGGTGGAAGTAGGTGACCGTGTGTTGCTTGCCAACAAAGGAGAACGTGGCAAGAAGAAGCTGGCTGACCGCTGGGAAAACGCCATCTACGTGGTAGTTAGTAAGAGTGATGAGAGTCACACTTTTAAGATCCAGCATGCCACCACTGGTAAGATGAAGGTCGTGCATCGCAACCTGATAATGCCAGTGAACTTTCTCCCCTTGCATGATGTTGCTCCTCAGAATGAGACTCAAGTGTCTGCAGTATCCAGCTCAGTGGATCTTGATGATGAGAGAGAGTTGCCTGCTGATGTCTCTGTCGAGTCTGCAGACTATAGGACAAGAGTGTGGGTGTCTGTCCTGCCATCTGAGAGTTCAGAGAATGCTGGGCAGCTTGGGGATGTGGAGGTTGTTGAGCAGTCTGACCTGGCTTCTGTCCTGCCTACCTGTGTTAGTCCGGCTGAGACAACTGTTAACCAGTCATGCCTTGGTCTCTCACAGCCTGACCTCTCCACGGACATGGTTGGGGCAGCTGATGCTGGTAGTACTGAGCCTGACCTTAGCTTAGCCGGATCTGACAACTCACCTGACCCGTTTTCACACACAGAGACTAGAGTTTTGACTGACACAGTTGCGGGTATTAGGGATGTAGAAGTTAGCAGTCGTGTGAGATCCAGAGCAGGTAGATTGTTGAGACCTGTTACGAGACTAATCGAGATGATGCACCAGAGGACAGGGGGGATATCATAGGTGATGTTACATGGGTACGGTGTTCATTAGTCTGCATTTTTGCTGGTATGTATTTACAGATGTATTGTTTTTTTTATGAGATATTTCATGTAAGAGATGGGTTTTATGGAATCTCCTGTGTTTTCTTTTCCTATATTGAGGTAATTTGCAGTTACAGTGTATATGAAATATGTAACAGGCATGTTTTTTCCTGTGTGTGTTAGAGAGGTCTGGCCAACTTCTTTTCACACTGACTTTTCTAAGAGTAGTATTATTACTGGGTGTCTGTGACTGTAATTTTCTGAAACTGTCCTCATTTGAAATGAATAGGATTCATATTTTATGACAATGTTTTTCTTTTCTGTGTTTTGGTGACTTGCTTGCTGTTAGGGTTCTTGTGCCTGGCATGGTTGTCTGTTTTGCTGGTAAAAATTTTTTTCTTTCTTTTTTTTCTTTCAATTGGGTGCAAGTGGAATTTAGCAGGGGGGAGTGTAACAGTATGTATGTGTGTAATTCTGTAATTCCACTTGCTGTGATTGGTTGTCGGCTCAGTGGCGCCCTCTCGGGAGCTGTGGTGTGTCACGTGTGTCGCGCCGTCAGTTCCCGAGAGGCGTGCATGAGGTAGGTTGCGGAGCACAGCACCAGCTCATGAATGGTTGTGTTATGAGTTTATTCTGTTTATTTTTGGAAATATGAGTGTGTAATCAGTCACATTAATGTTCACAGGAATGTGTGGATATGTGTGTCGTTTGTCTGTGTGCATTGGTTGGGGAGATTGAGAATGTCCGCTAATTAGCTAGCTAGCTAGTTAGCGGACATGAGCTGTTATAACCGTGCTGCTCCTTTCGCAGAGCGCTGCGCACGAGACGCCTGAGCCCGCTGACCAGAGTGATCTTGTGTTGCCAGGTGAACCAATAAATGGGAAAATACCGTTCTGCCTTCCGACTCATTATTAATAAAACAAACACAACGCAGAGTCGAAGGGGTTACACTAGTCCAGCTTTAAGACGTTCTCAAGAACATCTTAAAGAAAGAAAAAGTGAAACCATGGTGTCAAGGTTGTCTTGAAGAACCAAAAAGAGAAGTCCACATTTACCAAAACGACTTCAACAACCAAAAAGAGAAGTCCACATTTACCAAAACGACTTGAACAACCAAAAAGAGAAGTTCACTCTGAGTCCAGTCCAGTCTTAAGATGAAGTCCAGTTGCCTTCCACTGAAGCTCTTAGGATACAATGACCTAGATGACTGAGACTCTTTTATTTTTGGTTCTTGAAGACATTTTGAACATCTACTGGAACTCTTGTAACAGATGCCAACTACCTTCTCCCCTCCCCGTGTGTCATCAGTAATAAATAGAGAGCGTACCTCGTCTCTGTCGATCTGAGCGGTGTGGTCGTCCACCGGCTGGTGCAGGAGGATCGTCTGCTGCTGGTGGAACGTCCGAGTTTGGAGGTTCTGCTCCTCCTGCAGGTCCTGGTAAGCCTGTGTCAGCTTACGGCGGGAGGCCTGGTTCTCCTCGTCGATCTGCTGCTGGATCCTCCTCTCTCGTTCCAGCTGGGCCTGCCGCCTCCTCTCCTCCTCCTCTCTCCGCCGCCGCTCCTCTTCCTGCCGTTTCTCGCGTTCGCGCTGCTCTTCCTCTTCCTTCTCCTTTTCCTGTCGCTCCTTCTCTCGCTGCTCCTCTTCGAGTCGGGCTGCAGGAGAGTGATGATAAATCTAACATCTGCTTTTATTTGAACCCTTTCAAGTTTTTCCTCACTGTGGCTCATTTTTCACTGAACAACATGAAGGGGAGAGAACTTGCATTCTGGTATAGTCACAAAACAATTCTAAACGTTTAAAAAAGATCATTCTGTATAACTAAACAAATCTATTAATTTGAGACCAAACTGTCAAAATCCATCCATCCATTATCTA
>NW_007577891.1:218228-222469 GCF_000690725.1 Stegastes partitus
TGAGGTTAATTGGTGATTGTAAATTGTCCGTAGGTGTGAATGTGAGTGTGCTTGGTTGTCTGTCTCTAAGTGTAGCCCTGTGATAGACTGGTTACCTGTCCAGGTGAACCTGCCTTCACCCTGAGTCAGCTGGGATAGACTCCGCCCCCCATGACCCTGGCGAGGATTAAGCGGTGTGTAGATAGCGGATGGATGGACTTGATACATGTTTATATTTTATATACTCACCTATATTTACCTATAGTTACACTGATTGTTATATTGTTGTTATTGTTATTATTCATACCGTTGTTATTACTTTATCACACCATGCTGCTGTTCTTCCTAATAATTTGTTTCCTGTATTTTAATGTACGTGTACGATTGTCTCTGCCGGTGGTCTGCTTCTAGAACAACAAATTCGCTGAGAGACCCTACCAAAGGGATCAATAAAGTTCTGTCTAATCTAATGTAATCTAATGTAATCTAATGTAATCTAATCTAATGTACTGATTTACTACTAATTCACTGATTTGTTGCGTAACCGCTGATTACTGATTTAGGAATCAATCAGGACTTACCGATGAATCACCAATTTACTGATTAATCAATGCTTCACTGTAATCACTATTTTTTTGGCTAATCATTTATTGATTAGTCGCAGATTTACTGATTATTCACTGATTCACTGACTAATCAGGTGACGGCGGCGCAGCGAAAGACGCCGGAAGCGGGACAAACGAGCTGGCATCAGAGCTAGGCTATCCGCATAAACCAACGGTTCCTAGCGCTCTTCTTGCCAACGTCTGTTCTTTTGTCAATATGGAAGCTCTCTCAGGACCCTGATACTGACATCCACATGTCCTTTGTGCTGTCGTACATCAGCTTCTGCGTGGACAACATAATAAAAAAAGGAACAGATGAAAATATTCCCCAACCACAAACCATGGTTTAACTCCAACATCAGAGCGCTACTGCCGGCCAGGGATTCAGCGCTGAGGTCAAAGAACAGGGAGGTCTTCAGGAGAGCTGGAGCAGATCTGAACAGAGACACCAATGCCGCCAAAGTACAGAAAGCAGATAGAGGCCAATTTCAAAGATAATAACTTCTGCTCCATGTGAAAGGCATCCAGAACATTATGCCTACAGACAACACCACAACACCCCCTCCACCACCAGCACTGCTCTTCCAGGCTACCTTCACGCCTTTTTCTCCTGCTTTGAAGGGGACAGCAGACCGCCAGAATGGAATAGAATAGAATAGAATGGAATAGAATAGAATAGAACCAGAGCATGACCAGCCCCCCACCCTCCAACAACACCAGGTACTGTGAGTCCTGCATAGCACGACACCAGTGAAGCACCAGGACCCAATGGAGTACCAAGGAGGGTGCTGAAATCATGTGCCCATCATCTTTCTGCAGTATTCACCAACATCTTTAACCGTTTGCTGCAGCAAACCACGGTCCCCACCTGCCTGAAAACTGCCACCGTAATCCCTGTGACCAAATCATCTGCCATCACAGGGTTGAGTGATTACTGGTGATCATGACATGTATGGCGTGTTACAGCACGCCAAGGCCTATATTCCACCAGGATTTGACCAACATCAGTTCGGTCAAACAGATGACGCCCCACATACCACTCTGAGCCACACTGAAAGCCCCGACACATACGTCAGGATGCTGTTTGTTGACTTCAGCTCTGCATTTAACTCCATCAGCCCCAGCTGACTGATCAACAAACTGCAAACACTGCAACTTGGAACCTCCCTCTGTCTGTGGATCAAAGACTTTCTGACCAACAGACCCAGCATGTCAGAATGGCCACCTCCACATCCTCCACCATCGTCCTCAACACTGGTGTTCCTCAGGGCTGTGTCCTGAGTCCAAACCTTTACACACTGTACACCCATGATTGTGTTGCCACCCACAGCTCCATCACCCTTAACAGCGGACGACACAACCATCGTGGGGTTGATCAGCAACAACAACGAGGCACCTTACAGGGAGGAGGTCCAAGCCCTGGCAGCCTGGTGCTGCGACAACCACCACGAAGACAAAAGAAGTCATCATTGACTTTCAGAAGTCGAGGACCACATTCCTGAGTGTCACTGGGGAAGAAGTGGAGCGGGGCACAAACATTTCTTGAACTGCACATCTCAGAGGATCTGGGCTGGACTGTGAACACCACCCACATTGTCAAAAAGGCCCAGCAGCGTCTCTTGTTTCTCATAAGGCTGAGGAGGAACAAACTCCCTCCTGTCCTGTGGATGTGCAGTGTGGTACGGCAGCTGCACGGCATCGGAGAGGAAACAATTTCAGCAGCTCAGTGGATCAGGGTAAATGGACTGCACTTTAGAGCGCTTTTCTACCTTAGCGGCACTCAAAGCGCTTTACAATGTGTTTCTCATTCACCCATTCATACACCAGTGGTGACAGAGCTGCCATACAAGGTGCTGCCTGCCATTGGCAGCAACTTCGGGTTCAATGTCTTGCCCAAGGACACTTCGACTGTGGAGAGGCGGGGGATCGAACCGCCAACCTTACGATCAAAGGACAACCGCTCCACCGCCTGAGCCACAGCCATCATTGGCTCCCCACTCCCACACCTCGAGGAGATCTACTTGAGTCATCTCCTCCGATAGGCCACAAAGATCAGGAATGACCCTGTCCACCCTGGACACTCTCTAGTTACCACCCTCCCCTCTGGCAGACTTAAGCCACGTGTCCAGAGGGGTGGAATGAGTCCTGAGGCGTGCACTAACAGGCCACTAGGTGTTCACATGACAGCGGCTCTCCCATTCGCCAGACACTAGTCCTGTAGAAGCAGTGAACCAACATGGCGGCTTGGCCGCAGACTTTCTCTTTTATTACAAAAACTGTTCAGCGAAAAGTATTTCTGAAAACATTTGACGGGAGAAACAGACAATGCAGCTGCTGAATCTGTCCTCATTTTAGTTCAACAGCGGCTAGTTGAGCTGTTTTACGAAAGTCTCACGACGCGTCGGATCTCCACTCTCCATGCCTCATTTGCATAAAGTAGAAGTCAAGTCTACTTTATGCAAATGAGAGCGCAGGCGACGCTACATCTTGTCGCTGGAAACACCTCGTGATGCTTCAGAACAGAACGCAGAGCGTTGAATGAATGGGAAGTGGGACTTTGCCAGATCAAGTGGACGCATAGCGTCAGAGTCATGAGAACCGTACCAACAGACTAAAACACAGCTCCCCCCTGTGGCTGCTGCTGGACTCTCAGTTTACGGGTCATTCTCACAGATGCTCTTTTGCACTTGGAGTATTTATTTTATATTTTATTGCCATTTTATTATTTATGTTACCTTTTAACTATTTTTCTTAGACTGTGACCATATTAGCTGCTGCAAGGATGATGCCAACTCAAATTTCGTTCTTCTGATCACTGATTTACTGATTTAGAACGTAATCAGTGATTTCCTGATTACAGACGGACTCTCACCAAAGTTGGGGCAGCTGTCGACGATGAAGCCGGACACGTTGTTGACCAGCTCAAACTTTTGGCGGTCGTCGCTCTCTCTCAGGTCGTATGAAGCTCCGCCCCCTGAACAGCGGAGGTCCCAGTTGCTGTGGTTTCCATACTTCAGCGACACTTTGTCGAACGGAGGCACAGCGTGGAGGTACTCGCCGGAGCTGTGGCCTCGCAGCCTATTGTCAGTCTGCAGGACAGAATACAGAATGAAAACACAATACTGTGCAGTGAAACTGTGACTTACAGAACTGAGAACTCACGTCTTCCCTCCAGCCGGTGCGGTAGTACCAGGTGTAGGGCGTCTTGTTGAAGATGGTGTGGGCGTTCCCCATGACTCCGGATACACAGGAAACAGCAGCTGTCGGGTGAAGTCATTCATCATGACGATAGAAAAAGAACTGCCATATTTAGTTTTTCTGTTGTTTATATCCAGCAGATGAGCCGAATGCATTTAAGGATAATTCCAAAGGTGAGCTGATGGAGTAACAGGTGGCTTTGAATTCACTGGAAAAGTCTGAACAGAAGTCACAACATTTTTCTGACGCGTCACTGGTTTTATTTTTTGTGGTTTTTCAGTTTGGCAGCAGTGACTGTAATTGAACTACAGTTACTCAAACTGTAGTAGTTCATTAAACTACAGCTTCTGAAACTGGATGAAGGCATTTAACTGCAGTAACTAAACCTGTATTCACTGATCTGACTGCAGTAACTAAACCTGTATTCACTGATCTGACTGCAGTAACTAAACCTGTATT
>NW_007577891.1:228084-230958 GCF_000690725.1 Stegastes partitus
TGTGGTTGTGCAATATGTTGTTTATGTTTTGTGCAAAAATGCCTCAAGTTATTAATATTTGCATTAAATAATTATTATTTCACAGAGCACTGATATCCTGCCGTTTCTGTTCAGTTGTATCGGGATGATTACTGAAACTGACTTGATATGGCACAGCCCCACCTAGAATATTTTTCACCAGCCGCCACTGTGCACAGAGTATAAGTTTATTCAAGTATTCAGCAAAGCAGAACACTGTCACAAACTGAGCCCTCTAGAAAGACTGAAGATGTCTCAAAACCGGTCCTCTTTTATAGCAAAATAGGTGAGTATCGCCCCACCCTTCTTTTTCTTTAAGTTTCGTTCCCAGAATTGTTTTCTAATGGAGGCAAATTCTCACCATGTGGTCAGTAATACTGTTTGGGTTAATGTATAAGTGGCTGTTCTTTCCCACCGGTAGGTTTGTTGATTCTCCTGTACAATTTAAAAAAATATCTCCTGTAATAGCTTTTCACAAGAGGGCTGTCATGGATGATCTATTATTTACGTCTAAGCTCGACTCTGTGTATACACAACACCGGGGAAGTCCATTCTGTTGCGAGGAAGTCACACAGCTGCAGGCCCTCAGGACCTTGGTTCCTAGAGGTTTATGGATTCTCAGCCTCCACAAGGGCAGGGTGTCAAACTCATTTTCATCCCGGGCCACAAAGGCATTATGTTTGCCCTCAAAGGGCCAGTTGTAATTCTAAGACTGTATAAATGTAACGACTCCTTCACATATTGTTAAATAACTGTCTCTGCATTTGATTGTTATTTATTATATGTACAACTCTTGTGCATGCCTTTATCTACAAGTAAAACACATGTAGCAGGGCTCCAGACTAACTTTTCCAATGGTAGCACTGGTGTTACCAACTGTCTTCGTTGGTCGCACCAGCTAATGATTTGGTTCATGAACATGTGTATGAGTTGATGGTAGTCTGGAGCCCTGTGTAGGCACATCGCTGTGTTATTATAGCATGAACAATATTATATTACATTATTTTATATCAGGTAAATCCCATTAATTTATCAGTTTAGGAAACACACATCTATCGTGGGCCACATAAAATGACGTGATTTGGCCCGCGGGCCTTGAGTTTGACATATGTGGTTTAGGGTTTAGGGTTTAGGGTCAGGGTTAGGGGTTATGTGTTAGGGTTTGGGTTAGTTTGTGGCAGACATTAGCCTTGTTCGTTGTTGTTGAGGCATTAAAGCGACTGAGCCTTGACAACGTGTCCTACCTCATTCTTTGGTCCAGCCGGACGTTACAATCCACAACTGTCTTGGTCTGATTGTCTAATTGTGACAGCAGCTCAGTCAGATTCTGAGAAGAAGAAGAAGAAGAAGCAGAAACCTGTCATCTTCTGTGGTGTTTTCAGGTTTTATATAAACTACAGCAGCTAACGCTAACAAAGACTCTAGCGCTAACATGCTAATTGTTGCGGCTAGCAGGTCATCAATGGCCGGTGTCTTTGTTCACTATCCCCCTGGGTCAGTCTGATGCCCCCACATGCCTGAACAGAGCCTCTTCTGTTCCTGTATCAGACCTGAGGCCTGCTGAGGTGGCCAGTAGCTCTCCCCTCTGGAACCGTCAAGTGTTTTAAGAGGCTAATCAGGAGGCACATCTGTTCCCTGAGTTTCTGGATGCACCACAGTTCTTGTACCGGCCCAACACATCCACTGATGATGCCGTCTCTCAGGTTCTGCCCACCACCTTCACCCACCTGGACAGGCGCTGAGGAGACCAGAACCATCGAGCCCTTCAAGCTCTACACCAAGCTGTCCGGTCTGGGTCTGAGCACCCCCCTGTGTGTGATTCTGGATTTCCTGTCCACTAGAATCCAGATCATCCAGGTGGTCCCCTGAATCTAGCAATTTATAATATTAATAAAGTTTTTTAAAAGTTTTTTGATTCTAATCCTGACCTGTCTGTCACGGTGGTGTCGGACTCACACTGTGAGAGGCTGGTGGGTGTGTTCCTGGGCCACCGAAGGCTCGCCAACGGGCCAACCGAAGGGCCGACCGAATGGCCGCTGAAGGGCCAAGTGAAGGGCTGACTGATGTCTGGTCAGTCACACAACTGGTTATTGGTTAGTTTCTTTATTTAGGATGTTTGCAGTTACAACACATGCACAGACGTCTCATGCACACACTCTAACCCGAACCCATAACTCAGCATTCTTTGCTTTGTACAATATCAGTGCTGTTTTTAAGCAAACTATATCTGAACATTTAGCAATTGTGATTTTTATCAACAGATAGTTGGTGTGATCTCTGTATACAGCCTGGTCTATGATCCGGACAAGTTTTTTTTGTAATGTGTAGATCTTTTGATTTGTGTTTATTTCCCCAGACTTGGACACAGTAATGTAGGCATGGTAGGATCATGGGGCAGTCGAGGGTGTGTCCTGTTTTCTGTGATACTGAAGACTTTGTTCTACTGATTATCCAGATACAAATATTTTATGCATGGTTTCCAACACAGCTTATGATCGACCAAAACACCTCAACACCTAAAAATGTACTTATATAAACCTATCAATAGATTCTTCATCAGTTCCATTTTCTCATTAATTTTCCTTTTTCCAATAATCATGAACTTTGTTTTACTTGCGTTTAATGCTAATTTATTATTATCAAACCAGCATTTAGGTTTACTCAGTTTGTTTTGGACCATTGACAATAATTGCTGCAGATTTTCTCCAGTACAGAAAACATTTGTGTCATCTACAGTTAATTTAAGTACATCACTAGCTTTGTATAAATCATTGATATATAATATTAATAATTTACGGCCCAATACTGACCCCTGTGGGACACCACAGGTAATGTCCAGACGCCCCGACCTGTGGT
>NW_007577891.1:232261-238022 GCF_000690725.1 Stegastes partitus
TTTCACTGTAAAACTTTGGTGATTAAATCAGCTGATCGATGGTTTGAGCTGGAAACAAACCAACATATTATTCAGAAATCTTTCCTGTCTTTGTGGGGTTTTTGTGTTCATTTTTAAAACATAACAAACAACCACACACACACACACACACACACACACACACACAGACACACCTCAGGTCCTCACAGAGACACAGAGACAGCAGCAGCCAAACACAAAGAGTTTATGAGTGAAGACGAAGTTGCAACATGTGACACACACCGACACACACCCAGGCGCACACACACCCAGGAACACACACACCGACACACACCGACACCGGACAGAGATCCAGGTAAAGAACAGTAAAGAACAGGTGTCTCAGGTGTACTGACACAGGAGCTGACAAAAAGGTAAGAGGACAGATCGTTTTTGTTGTTTGTGTTTATTTGTGTTGTTTTCAGTTGTTTTTATTTATATTTTTTTAGTTTAGTTGTCTTTATGTTGTTTGTGTTGTTTTGTATTGTTTGTTGTTTTGTGTTTATTTGTGTGGTTATCAGTTGGTTTTATTTGTTGTGTTGTTTTTGTTTAGTTGTGTTTGTGATGTTGTTTGTTTTTGTGGTTTTATGTTTGTTTGTGTTGTCAGCTTGTGGATCTACGTGATTCTTCACTGCAGCTGACATCAGTTATTGATTGTGGTGCTGAATCGATAAGAACGGATCAATACTCGAGTGTGTCCTTCAGACAGCAGCGTCCAATCAGATTTATGGTTTGGTTGCTCGGAGGTGATAATGCCTCCTGTTTGGTAATTGATCATTAACAGGCTCCGCCCATTGCACAGATGACTCCTCCCCCCGTCCCGAAACCTCGAGCGCGATACCTGAGGGACAGCTGGAGCTCCGCCTCCTCTCTGGACAGGTGAGTTCACCTTTCAAATGGACGTGTTCCATCGATTGTTGGATTCTAATGACGATGAGAAACTCTGTGTTCCAGAGATGTGACTGGAGAAAATCTACAGGCAGAGTTTTCCAACGGAGCTCACCTGAGCACAGGTACACACACAGACGCACACAGAGTCATGTGGTCATGTCACAGTGACATCAGCGTCACATGACAGGTGAGGTCATTGAATAGGTTTGAATGTCTCCAGGTGTCTTCTATGTCAGGTGTTTTTGATGCCATGATGGTGGCGGTCACATGACGCTTTGAGGGGCGATGACATCAGCAGGTCTGGGTCACAGTTTGGATCAAATTACATTTTATTATAATGAACCTGAACAACGTTATCAGCTGCTGTTTGTGTCCCACGCAGCAGTGTCGCTCCACCTGGCAGCGCCGCAGACTGTGATTGGTCAGAATGTTAACTGTTTGTTCAGTGAGAATAACTGTCGTTCAGCATACATCAGAACAGAAAAATGTTCAGATTCACTGCAGGACTGAATCTGAAACTTCACACCAAAGAGAGAAGTTCTGAGAAACTTTCAGTTTCACGTTTCTCAGCTGCTGATGCTCCAGACCTCAGTGTGGTTTCCATGGAGACGGACTGCAGTCCGCAGCAGCTGAAACCGAAAACAGTCGAGTCTGTTGGTGAAACGGTGAAACAGCACAATGGCTGCAACGAATCAGAGCAGGGTTTATAACCCTAACCCTTCCAATAAGCTCTCAGGACAAGACGCTAAAGTCAACTCCACAGAAACAGCAAAGTGTCAAAACTTGTTTGGCTGCTGCAGTGATTTCGTGTGTTCGACTGCAGCCTTCAGCAGCTCGACGAGAAGCTGTGGATCCAGATTATTTTTAGCCCATCTGCTGTCGAAGTGTTTCTAGCATGAACAGTCAAACCAGTTTGTTGAGGCAGATTAAAACAAACTGGTGATCAGCTCAAACCAGTTTGTCTGCTGACGGCTGGTGATCTAATCTCAGCTCAAAGTACAAACAGCAAAGGTCATATCTTTATCTTAAATATTTCACACAATAAAAGACAGGAAAGGTCACATCAGGTAAAGGATTCACACCATGAAACAGTTTGATGTGGATCCTCCGTTCGCTCTCAGCTCTTGCAGATCTTACTCTTACTGTGAAAGCGTCACGCCCTCTACCTCCAGCTCGGTGAGGTGGCAGTCTCTCCCTTCCCCCTCCTTTCTCTCTACCCTTACCCAGGTGGGCGTGGGCGTGGCGTGTGTGCGTGGAGTCCTGGCAGGTACTGATGACTGGCTAATCACCTGAGTGAACTCACCTGTGGATGGAGTGGTCCACCTGCTACTACTCAACCCGCTGCCATAAAGCATGACTCAGACCACTATTCGACGCCGGACCGTAAACGACTCCAGTTAGTCCTACTCAAGGCCAAGTCTCTGCTTTATGCTCAAGTCTGTTACCTCAGTTACAAACCTGCTTTTTCTGTGCCTTCGTTCTCAGGTCTCTGCCTGCTACATGCCTGGAACTTCTGCCGAACCTACAGTCGCCACCTGGTCACCTCCAGATTCTGATCATTACACCTCCGCCTGGATTCAGCACCTGCCGTCGCCACTCCCACAGCCATGCCACACGCCCCCTACGCCTACACTCTAGTCCCTCACCGTTCCCTTGCCATCAGCTAAGTTCCCACTCTCTCTCTGGTTTGGTAGGTTCTTTGTGTGCATGAGTAGACTGTTTGTACCTTGTGTACATATTTGCCTGAATCAAGTGGACCAGCTTTCCTATCTTGGTCATACGACGCCCTGGTTAGTTCCCTCCGAGCAAATCAATTCCCGTATTGTAAATTTATTTCTTAAATTGTTAAATTCACATAAAGTTTTGGTTTTGGTTTTTGGTGTAGGTCACCTCCCGTCCCGTGGGTGTCTCCCACAGGCTTTTTCAAGTTGTATTCCCATGATTTAGTCTTGTTTCCTGTTTAACGTGTTCATCCATCCATCATCTATACACCACTTAATCCTCACTGGGGTCATTGGGGGCGGAGTCTATCCGAGCTGACTCAGGGTGAAGGCAGGTTCACATGGACAGGTAACCAGCCTATCACAGGGCTACACTTAGAGACAGACAACCAAGCACACTCACATTCACACCTACGGACAATTTACAATCACCAATTAACCTCAGCATGTTTCTGGACTGTGGGAGGAAGCCGGAGAACCCGGAGAGAACCCACGCTGCACGGGGAGAACATGGAGACTCCACGCAGGAAGATCCCGGGTGTCCTCACCAGGACGCCAACCGGCGACCTTCTAGCTGCGAGGCGACAGTGCTACCAACTGCGCCACCCTGCAGCCCAAACTTGTTCATATCTTTTGTAAATTTATTGTCATATTCTATTCTGGTTTGCTGTATCTCTGTTGCTTCGCGAGTCTCTGTACGATCTGTAATAGAGACTGACTTCATGAAGGTATGTTTAATTGACAGGTGTCTTAGCCTATCAGGTGATGTCTGATGATGATGTCACTGTGTCCTCAGATGAAGAAGCTCCTCCTCCTGGTGATCATGGTGCCGTCTTCCCAAGTTTGGCTGGCGTTGCTGACCTCATCGCCACCAACATTCCATCACTGGCTGGAATTGCCACAGCCATCGGAAGCTCCGCCCCCTCAGCCCCCTTAGCCCCCCCCTCCTTAAATAGTATGGCTGACAGCATCGCCACCAACATTCCTGGCCTAGCAGAAGCTGCTAGCGCTGTGGCTAACCCCAGTGCGGCTGCACAGACCTCCCTCTCTGCTGCACTTGTTCCTGCAGATAACACAGGTACTGCTAATTTAGACAGCATTGTCAGCTCACTAGCTAACATACCCAGTTTAACAGGGATTGTTAGTGGTGTGCCTAACCCTGCTATTAGCTCCGCCCCTTCGGCCCCACCCCTCTCAGAGGATAAACTCCGTACACTCCCAAAGATTGCTGGAGACGCTCACACAGGTACAACAAACCAATCAATCAACCAACCAGCCAGATGAGGGTGTATGGATATGTGTGTGTGCGTGAGCAGTCAGTGCTGGTCAGCAGTGTACTAACACGTACCATGTGTCTCTGTGTTGGACTGAACTTTTGTCCAGATGTTGGACTCCTGTCTCAGCTGGTGACGTCAGTTTTAGATCCGACTGCAGACGTCATATTACCATCTGTAAAGAGCACTGCGGAGTCCACAGAGGAAACTGAGGAAGGTACTGGAGGACTGTGTCTTTGTCCTGCTGAGCTTTGTGTCCTGGTTGTCCGTCTTTGTCCTCCTGAGCTTCGTGTCCTGGTTTTCCGTCTTTGTCCTCCTGAGTTTTGTCCTGGTTTTCCGTCTTTGTCCTCCTGAGCTTTGTCCTGGTTGTCCGTCTTTGTCCTGCTGAGCTTCGCCCTCCTGTGCTAAAGCTGATTCAGGTCTCTTGGTTCTGGTCCCAGGTTTGACTTCATCTTCTCGCACCACCAAAGAAGAAAACCCGTATGTGACCGTGTTGGCCTGTTGGACGAACCAAGAGGAAGTGGACACTGAGTCATCCAATGAGGAAGAAGAAACAGGGATAAATCCCGCCCCCTCTGGAACTGAGGGAGTAATGGAAGATGATCCCAACTCTACAAATACCAACAAGTGTGTATCTACAACAGTCCTACTCCAGCTGCTAAAACCAGCACTACTGACAGTGTGCAACTGCTTTACAGTGTCTCATCCAAGCATTTGGGTCGGCTCATCCCCACTCGACCAGCCCCGCCCCCTCCTCGCACAGCTGGCCAATCAGGAAAACCTGTGAAACAGAAGATCCCAAGGTAAGAGGCTTTCAGCTTTCAGCCAGAGTCCATGGTCATCCTCCTGTTGAGGCTGAGCTGACTCTGATGAAGAAGCTGAAGAGCGAACTGTGTTTGTATTGTAGGGCGGCCACCATCCGGGTGTCGAGGAAGAAGGGGGGCAGTGGGAGTTTGGCTGCTCAGAGTGCCGTGGTTCGAGCCAGCTGGCTGGACGTCTGGAAGGGCTTCAGGTAACACACAGGTTCAGATTCTACTATCCTGCTTCAGATTCAGTCATTTAAACACATAAATCAAGTTTTATCAGCTGGACAAAGTGCGTCAGTGAAGTCTAATGTGTAGCGTCAGAATGTTACTGATCCTACACCAGTCATTGCTGTGGGTTTACAGAAACATGAGTCACTGTGACCTGGCTGGTAGTGGTAGAGAATTATGTGACCCAGTGGGATCATGGGTAAACCCAGGACTGATCCCTGAGGAACTCCAGGACAGCCGATGGTTGGGTTAGGGTTAAGGTTAGCTATCGTGTGGGGAACATGGACAGATGGAGGACTGGCAGCTTCAGAGACTAAAACACATCTTCTGTCTTTCTACGATAGACACAGTGTTTTATGGGCGACACTGGACGGACAGCTGATGTCTCTGTGGAAAAAACGCACAGTGAGTGAACTTATCTTACCTGTCTCTCTGCATACACCTGTCTGCCCCTCTGCCCGTCACCAGAATGATGAGTGCATTTGTTTTGTTGATCAGGACCGGTTCAGTGAGGTGCTGTTTCATGTGTCCAGCATCACCAATGTGAAAAAACAGGACAAAGGCAGATTCTCGGTTTACTTCAGGAAGAAACATTATGACTTCATGGCTCACAAAGACGGTAAGATACTGGATTCTACTGGACTCTACTGGGCTCTACTGGACTCTACTGGGCTCTACTGGACTCTACTGGGCTCTACTGGGCTCTACTGGACTCTGCTGGGCTCTACTGGGCTCTACTGGGTTCTACTGGACTCTACTGGGCTTTACTGGACTCTACTGGACTCTACTGGGTTCTACTGGACTCTACTGGGCTCTACTGGAC